>NW_026263118.1:0-191032 GCF_947179515.1 Apodemus sylvaticus | reverse complement strand
GAATATGTACGAATACCATGTTATAAGGAAATACAGTGTTGCAGAGTAAAGACAAATACGTACGTATGGAAACCCTTAAACTTTATGGGATGAAATAAAGCATCGTACAAAATGAGCTCGTATCTCCTAAACAACATGTTGTAACTCGAAAAGATTTGGTGTGGCATGTACGTCTAAACGTGTAGCCTCAAAAGGGAACCCACAGGAGAATTTTCTTTCGTCAAAATTTGTCAGAACACCAAGTTTTGAGGAAATCCCGCATCGTGCGAAATTATCTTGTTTTTCATAAACAACACGTTGTAACTTGAAAAGCTTTGGTGTTGCCTGTATGTCTAAGTGTGTAGCCTCAAAAGGGAACGCACAGGATAGTTTTCTCTCGAAAGAATATGTAAGAATACCACGTTATAAGGAAATACAGTGTTGCAGAGTAAAGACAAATACGTACGTATTGGAAACACTTTACGAGAAGAAATAAAGCATCGTACAAAATTAGCCTGTATTTCCTAAACACACGTGGCAACTCGAAAGGATTAGGTGTGACATGCACGTCGAAACGTGAAGCCTCAAAAGAGAACCAACCGAATAATTTCCTTTCGTCAAAATTTGTCAGAAAACCATGTTTTAAAGAAATCCGGCATCGTGCGAAAGTATCTTGTTTTTTATAAACAACACGTAGTAACTCAAAAAGCTTTGGTGTTGCCTGTATGTCTAAGTGTTTAGCCTCAAAAGGGAATGCACAGGATAGTTTTCTCTCGAAAGAATATGTAAGAATGCCACGTTGTAAGGAAATACAGTGTTGCAGAGTAAAGACAAATAAGTACGTATTGGAAACACTTTACGAGAATTAACGCATTATAAAAAATTAGCATGTATCTCCTAAACAACACGTTGTAACTCGAAAAGATTTCGTGTGACGTGTACGTCTAAATATGTAGCCTCAAAAGAGAACCACAGGACAAATTTCTTTCTTCAAAATTTGTCAGAAAACCACGTTTTAAGGAAATCCCGCATCGTGAGAAATTATCTTGTTCTTCCTAAAAAAACACGTTGTAACTCGAAAAGCTTTGGTGTTGCGTGTATGTCTAAGCATGTAGCCTCAAAAGAGAACGCACAGGAGAGTTTTCTCTCGAAAGAATATGTAAGAATACCACGTTATAAGGAAACACAGTGTTGCAGAGTAAAGACAAATACGTACTTATTGGAAACACTTTACGAGAAGAAATAACGCATTGTAACTCGAAAAGATTTGGTGTGGCGTGTACGGCTAAACGTGTAGCCTCAAAAGAGAACCCACAGGAGTATTTTCTTTCATCAAAATTTGTCAGAAAACCACGTTTTAAGGAAATCCCGCATCGTGAGAAATTACCTAGTTCTTCCTAAAAAACACGTTGTAACTCGAAAAGCTTTGGTGTTGCGTGTATGTCTAAGCATGTAGCCTCAAAAGATAACGCACAGGAGAGTTTTCTCTCGAAAGAATATGTAAGAATACCACGTTATAAGGAAACACAGTGTTGCAGAGTAAAGACAAATACGTACTTATTGGAAACACTTTACGAGAAGAAATAACGCATCGTAAAAAAATTAGCTTGTATCTCCTAAAAAACAGGTTGTAACTCGAAAAGATTTGGTGTGGCGTGTACGGCTAAACGTGTAGCCTCAAAAGAGAACCCACAGGAGTATTTTCTTTCATCAAAATTTGTCAGAAAACCACGTTTTAAGGAAATCCCGCATCGTGCTAAATTATCTTGTTTTTCCTAAACAACACATTGTAACTCGAAAAGCTGTGGTGTTGCCTGTATGTCTAAGCGTGTAGCCTCAAAAGAGAATGCACAGGAGAGTTTTCTCTCGAAAGAGTATGTAAGAATACCACGTTATAAGGAAATACAGAGTTGCAGTGTAAAGACAAAAACGTATGTATTGGAAACACTTAAACTTTACGGGAAGAAATAATGCATCGTAAAAAAATTAGCTTGTATCTCCTAAACAGCACGGTGTAACTCAAAAAGATTTGGTGTGGTGTGTACGTCTAAAGGTGTAGCCTCAAAAGAGAACCCACAGGAGAATTTTCTTTCATCAAAATTTGTCAGAACACCACGTTTTAAGGAAATCCCGCATCGTGGGAAATTATCTTGTTCTTCCTAAACAACATGCTGTAACTCGAAAAAGCTTTGCTGTTGCGTGTATGTCTAAGCGTGTAGCCTCAAAAGAGAACGCACAGGAGAGTTTTCTCTCGAAAGAATATGAAAGAATACCACGTTATAAGGAAATACAGTGTTGCAGAGTAAAGACAAACACGTATGTATTGGAAACCCTTAAACTTTATGAGATGAAATAAAGCATAGTACAAAATTAGCTTGTATCTCCTAAACAACACGTTGTAACTCGAAAAGATTTGGTGTGGCATGTACGTCTAAACCTGTAGCCTCAAAAGAGAACCCACAGGACAATTTTCTTTCGTCAAAATTTTTCAGAAATCCACGTTTTAAGGAAATCGCGCATCGTGAGAAATTATCTTGTTCTTCCTAAACAACACGTTTTAACTCGAAAAGCTTTGGTGTTGCGTGTATGTCTAAGCATGCAGCCCCAAAAGAGAATGCATAGGAGAGTTTTCTCTCGAAAGAATATGTAAGAATACCACGTTATAAGGAAATACAGTGTGGCAGAGTAAAGACAAATACGTACATACTGGAAACACTTTATGAGAGAAATAACGCATCTTGCAAAATTAGCTTGTATGTCCTAAACAACATGTTGTAACTCGAAAAGATTTGGTGTGGCGTGTTCGTCTAAACGTGTATCCTCAAAAGAGAACACACAGGAGAGTTTTCTTTCGTCAAATTTTGTCAGAAAACCACGTTTTAAGGAAATCCCGCATCGTGCGAAATTATCTTGTTTTTCCTAAACAACACGTTGTAACTCGAAAAGCTTTGGGGTTGCGTGTATGTCTAAGTGTGTAGCCTCTAAAGGGAATGCAAGGAGAGTTTTCTCTCGAAAGAATATGTAAGAATACCACGTTATAAGGAAATACAGTGTTGCAGATTAAAGACAAATACGTACATATTGTAAAACTTTAAGAGAAGAAATAAAAAATCGTACAAAATTAGCTTGTATCTCCTAAACAACACGTTGTAACTCGAAAATATTTGGTGTGACGTGTACGTCTAAACGTGTAGCCTCAAAAGAGAACCGACAGGAGAATTTTTTATCGTCAAAATATGTAAGAAAACCACGTTATAAGGAAATCCCTTATCGTGCAAAATTATCTTGTTTTTCCTAAACAATGCGTTGTAACTCGAAAAGCTTTGGTGTTGCGTGTATGTCTAAGCGTGTAGACTCAAAAGAGAGCGCACAGGAGAGTTTTCTCTAAAAAGAATATGTAAGAATACCACGTTATAAGGAAATACAGTGTTGCAGAGTAAAGACAAATACGTACTTATTGGAAACACTTTATGAGAAGAAATAACGCATCGTAAAAAATTAGCTTGTATCTCCTAAACAACACGTTGTAACTCGAAAAGATTTGGTGTGACCTGTAGGTCTAAACGTGTAGCCTCAAAAGAGAACCCACAGGAGAATTTTCTTTGGTCAAAATTTGTCAGAAAACCACATATTAAGGATATCCCGGATCGTGCGAAATTATCTTGTTTTTCCTAAACAACGCGTTGTAACTCGAAAAGCTTTGGTGTTGCGTGTATGTCTAAGCGTGTAGCCTCAAAAGAGAACACACAGGAGAGTTTTCTCTCGAAAGAATATGTAAGAATACCACGTTATATGGAAGTACACTGTTGCAGAATAATGACAAATACTTTCATATTGGAAACCCTTAAACTTTACGAGATGAAATAAAGCATCGTAAAAAATTAGCTTGTATCTCCTAAACAACACGTTGTAACTCGAAAGGATTTGGTGTGGCGTGTACATCTAAACGTGTAGCCTCAAAGAGAACCACAGGACAAATTTCTTTCGTCAAAATTTGTCAGAAAACCACGTTTTAAGGAAATCCTGCATCGTGAGAAATTATCTTGTTCTTCCTAAAAAAAACGTTGTAACACGAAAAGCTTTGGTGTTGCGTGTATGTCTAAGCGTTTAGCCTCAAAAGAGAACGCACAGGAGAGTTTTCTCTCGAAAGAATATGCAAGAATACCACGTTATAAGGAAAACAGTGTTGCAGAGTAAAGGCAAATACATACGTATTGGAAACACTTAAACTTTACGAGAAGAAATAACGCATCTTAAAAAATTAGCTTGTATCTCCTAAACAACACATTGTAACTCGAAAAGATTTGGTGTGGCATGTACGTCTAAACGTGTAGCCTCAAAAGAGAACCCTCAGGAGTATTTTCTTTTGTCAATATTTGTCAGAAACCACGTTTTAAGGAAATACTGCATCGTGCGTTATTATCTTGTTTTTCCTAAAAAATACGTTGTAACTCGAAAAGCTGTGGTGTTGCGTTTTTGTCTAAGCGTGTAGCCGCAAAAGAGAACGCACAGGAGAGTTTTCTCTCGAAAGAATATGTAAGAATACCACGTTATAAGGAAATACAGAGTTGCAGAGTAAAGACAAAAACGTATGTATTGGAAAAACTTAAACTTTACGAGAAGAAATAACGCATCGTAAAAAAAATTTGCTTGTATCTTCTAAACAGCACGGTGTAACTCAAAAAGATTTGGTGTGGTGTGTACGTCTAAAGGTGTAGCCTCAAAAGAGAACCCACAGGTGAATTTTCTTTCATCAAAATTTGTCAGAAACCACGTTTTAAGGAAAACTAGCATCGTGCGAAATTATCTTGTTTTTTCTAAACAACAAGTTGTAACTCGAAAAGCTCTGGAGTTGCGTGTATGTCTAAGCATGTAGCCTCAAAAGAGAATGCACAGGAGAGTTTTCTCTCGAAAGAATATGTAAGAATACCACGTTATAAGGAAATACAGTGTTGCAGAGTAAAGACAAACACGTATGTATTCGAAACACTTTACGTAAAGAATTAACGCATAGTACAAAATTAGCTTGTATCTCCTAAACAACATGTTGTAACTCGAAAAGATTTGGTGTGGCATGTACGTCTAAACGTGTAGCCTTAAAAGAGAACCCACAGGAGAATTTTCTTTCGTTAAAATTTTTCAGAAAACCACGTGTTAAGGAAATCCCGCATCGTGCAAAATCATCTTCTTTTTCCTAAACAACATGTTGTAACTCGAAAAGCTTTGGTGTTACGCGTATGTCTAAGCGTGGAGCCTCAAAAGAGAAGGCACAGGAGAGTTTTCTCTCGAAAGAAAATGTAAGAATACCACGTTATAAAGAAATACAATTTTGCAGAGTAAAGGCAAATAAGTACATATTGGAAACACTTTACAAGAAAAAATAACGCATCGTACAAAATAAGCTTGTATCTCCTAAACAACACGTGGTAACTCGAAAAGATTTGATGTGACGTGTACGTCTAAACGTGTAGCCTCAAAAGATAACCCACAGGAGAATTTTCTTTTGTCAAAATTTGTCAGAAAACCACGTTTTAAGGAAATCCCGCATCGTGCGAAATTATCTTTTTATTCATAAACAACATGTTGTAACTTGAAAAGCTTTGGTGTTGCGTGTATGTCTCCGCGTGTTTCCTTATACCACGTTATAAGGAAATACAGTGTTTCAGAGTAAAGACAAATACTTACGTATTGGAAACACCTTACGAGTAGAATTAACGCATCGTACAAAATTAGCTTGTATCTCCTAAAAAGCACGTTGTAACTCGAAAACATTTGGTGTGGCGTGTACGACTAAATGTGTAGCCTCAAAAGAGAACCCACAGGAGAATTTTCTTTCCTCAAAATTTTTCAGAAAACCACGTCTTAAGGAAATCCCGCATCGTGCGAAATCATCTTCTTTTTCCTAAACAACATGTTGTGACTCGAAAAGCTTTAGTGTTGCGTGTATGTGTAAGCCTGGAGCCTCAAAAGAGAAGGCACAGGAGAGTTTTCTCTTGAAAGAATATGTAAGAATACCACGTTATTAGGAAATACAATTTTGCAGAGTAAATACAAATAAGTATATATTGGGAACACTTTACGAGAAGAAATAACGCATCGAACAAAATTAGCTTATATCTCCTAAACAACACGTGGTAACTCGAAAAGATTTGGTTTGACGTGTATATCTAAAGGTGTAGCCTCAAAGAAGAACAAAAAGGAGAATTTTCTTTCGTCAAAAATTTGTCAGAAAACCACGTTTTAAGGAAATACCGCATCTTGCGAAATTATCTTGTTTTTCCTAAACAACACGTGGTAACTCGAAAAGCTTTGGTGTTGCGTGTTTGTCTAAGCGTGTAGCCTCAAAAGAGAATGCACAGGAGAGTTTTCTCTCGATAGAACATGTAAGAATTCAACGTTATAAGGAAATACAGTGTTGCAGAGTAAAGACAAATACGTACATATTGGAAACACTTTACGAGAAGAAATTAAGCATCATACAATATTAGCTTGTATCTCCTAAACAACAAGTGGAAACTCGAAAATATTTGGTTTGGCGTGTACGTGTAAAAGTTTAGCCTCAAAAGAGAACCCACTGGAGAATTTTCTTTCGTCAAAATTTGTCAGAAAACCACGTTTTAAAGAAATCCCGCATCCTGCGAAATTATCTTGTTTTTCCTAAACAACACGTTGTAACTCGAAAAGCTTTGGTGTTGCGTGTATGTCTCAGTGTGTAGCCTCAAAAGAGACCGCACAGGAGAGTTTTCACTCGAAAGAATATGTAAGAGTACCAGGTTGTAAGGAAATACAGTGTTGCAGAATAAAGACAAATACGTACGTATTGGAAACACTTTACGAGAAGAAATAACGCATCATACAAAATTAGCTGTATCTCCTAAAAAACACGTTGTAACTCGAAAAGATTTGGTG
Organism: Apodemus sylvaticus; assembly: GCF_947179515.1. Taxonomy (NCBI): domain Eukaryota; kingdom Metazoa; phylum Chordata; class Mammalia; order Rodentia; family Muridae; genus Apodemus; species Apodemus sylvaticus. The sequence continues at coordinate 184,144 of NW_026263118.1, read as the reverse complement.
TGGCGTGTACGTCTAAACGTGTAGCCTCAAAAAGAGAACCCACAGGAAAATTTTCTTTGGTCAAATTTGTCAGAAAACCACGTATTAAGGAAATCCTGCATCATGCGAAATTATCTTGTTTTTCCTAAACAACACGTTGTAACTTGAAAAGCTTTGGTGTTGCGTGTATGTCTCAGCGTGTAGCCTCAAAAGAGAACACACAGGAGAGTTTTCTCTCAAAAGAATATGTAAGAATACAACGTTATAAGGAAATACAGTGTTGCAGAGTAAAGACAAATACGTTCATATTGGAAACCCTTAAACTTTACGAGATGAAAGAAAGCATCGTACAAAATGAGCTCGTATCTCCTAAACAACACGTTGTAACTCGAAAGGATTTGGTGTGGCATGTACGTCTAAATGTGTAGCCTCAAAAGAGAACAGATAGGAGAATTACTTTCGTCAAAATTTTCAGAAAACCACGTTTTAAGGAAATCCCGCATCGTGCGAAATTATCTTGTTTTTCTTAAACAACACGTTGTAATTCGAAAAGCTTTTGTGTTGCGTGTATGTCTCAGCGTGTAGCCTCAAAAGAGAACACACAGGAGAGTTTTCTCTCGAAAGAATATGTAAGAATACCACGTTATAAGGAAATACAATTTTTCAGAATAAAGACAAATGAGTACACATTGGAAACACTTACGAGAAGAAATAATGCATCATACAAAATTAGCTTGTATCTCCTAAACAACACGTTGTAACTCAAAAGGATTTGGTGTGTCGTATACGTCTAAACGTATAGCCTCAAAAGAGAACCCACAGGAGAATTTTCTTAAGTCAAAATTTGTCAAAAAACCACGTTTTAAGGAAATCCCGCATCCTGCGAAATTATCTTGTTTTTCCTAAACAACACGTTTTAACTCGAAAAGCTTTGGTGTTGCGTGTATGTCTAAGCATGTAGCCTCAAAAGAGAATGCACAGGAGAGTTTTCTCTCGAAAGAATATGTACGAATACCATGTTATAAGGAAATACAGTGTTGCAGAGTAAAGACAAATACGTACGTATTGGAAACCCTTAAACTTTATGGGATGAAATAAAGCATCGTACAAAATGAGCTCGTATCTCCTAAACAACATGTTGTAACTCGAAAAGATTTGGTGTGGCATGTACGTCTAAACGTGTAGCCTCAAAAGGGAACCCACAGGAGAATTTTCTTTCGTCAAAATTTGTCAGAACACCAAGTTTTGAGGAAATCCCGCATCGTGCGAAATTATCTTGTTTTTCATAAACAACACGTTGTAACTTGAAAAGCTTTGGTGTTGCCTGTATGTCTAAGTGTGTAGCCTCAAAAGGGAACGCACAGGATAGTTTTCTCTCGAAAGAATATGTAAGAATACCACGTTATAAGGAAATACAGTGTTGCAGAGTAAAGACAAATACGTACGTATTGGAAACACTTTACGAGAAGAAATAAAGCATCGTACAAAATTAGCCTGTATTTCCTAAACAACACGTGGCAACTCGAAAGGATTAGGTGTGACATGCACGGCGAAACGTGAAGCCTCAAAAGAGAACCAACCGAATAATTTCCTTTCGTCAAAATTTGTCAGAAAACCATGTTTTAAAGAAATCCGGCATCGTGCGAAAGTATCTTGTTTTTTATAAACAACACGTAGTAACTCAAAAAGCTTTGGTGTTGCCTGTATGTCTAAGTGTTTAGCCTCAAAAGGGAATGCACAGGATAGTTTTCTCTCGAAAGAATATGTAAGAATGCCACGTTGTAAGGAAATACAGTGTTGCAGAGTAAAGACAAATAAGTACGTATTGGAAACACTTTACGAGAATTAACGCATTATAAAAAATTAGCATTTATCTCCTAAACAACACGTTGTAACTCGAAAAGATTTCGTGTGACGTGTACGTCTAAATATGTAGCCTCAAAAGAGAACCCACAGGAGAATTTTCTTTCGTCAAAATTTTTCAGAAAACCAGGTTTTTAGGAAATCCCGCATCGTGCGAAATCATCTTCTTTTTCCTAAACAACACGTTGTAACTCGAAAAGCTTTGGTGTTGCGTGTTTGTCTAATCATGTAGCCTCAAAAGAGAATGCACAGGAGAGTTTTCCCTCGAAAGAATATGTAAGAATACCATGTTATAAGGAAATACAGTGTTGCAGAGTAAAGACAAATATGTACGTATTGGAAACACTTTACGAGAAGAAATAACGCATCGTACAATATTTGCTTGTGTCTCCTAAACAACACGTTGTAACTGAAAAATATTTGGTGTGGCTCGTACGTCTACACGTCTAGCCTCAAAAGAGAACCTACAGGAGAACTTTCTTTCGTCAAAATTTGTCAGAAAACCACGTTTTAAGGAAATCCCGCATCGTGCAAAATTATCTTGTTTTTCCTAAACAACACGTTGTAACTCGAAAAGCTTTGGTGTTGCGTGTATGTCTGAGCATGTAGCCTCTAAAGAGAATGCACAGGAGAGTTTTCTCTCGAAAGAACATGTAAGAATACAACGTTATAAGGAAATACAGTGTTGCAGAGTAAAGACAAATACATACGTATTGGAACCACTTTACGAAAAGAAATAACGCATCATACAAAATTAGCTTGTATCTCTTAAACAACACGTTGTAACTCGAAAGGATTTGGTGTGGCGTGCACGTCTAAACGTGTAGCCTCAAAAGAGAAGCCACAGGAGAATTTTCTTTCGTCAAAATTTTTCAGAAAACCACGTTTTAAGGAAATCCCGCATCGTGCAAAATTATCTTGTTTTCCATAAACAACACGTTGTAACTCGAAAAGCTTTGGTGTTGCCTGTATGTCTAAGTGTGTAGCCTCAAAAGGGAACGCACAGGATAGTTTTCTCTCGAAGGAATATGTAAGAATACCACGTTATAAGGAAATATAATGTTGCAGTTTAAAGACAAATATGTACTTATTGGAAACACTTTACGAGAAGAATTAACGCATAGTAAAAAATTAGCTTATATCTCCTAAACAACACGTTGTAATTCGAAAAGATTTGGTGTGGCTCGTACCTCTACACGTGTAGCCTCAAAAGAGAACCCACAGGAGAACTTTCTTTCGTCAAAATTTTTCAGAAAACCACGTTTTATGGAAATCTCGCATCGTGCTAAATTATCTTGTTTTTCCTAAACAACACATTGTAACTCGAAAAGCTTTGGCGATGCATGTTTGCTTAAGCGTGTCCCCTCAAAAGAGAACGCACAGGAGAGTTTTCCCTCGAAATAATATGTAAGATTACCATGTTATAAGGAAATACAGTGTTGCAGATTAAAGACAAATAAGTACGTATTGGAAACACTTTACGAGAAGAAATAATGCATCGTACAAAATTAGCTTGTATCTCCTAAACAACACGTGGTAACTTGAAAGGATTTGGTGTGGCGTGTACGTCTAAACGTGTAGCCTCAAAAGAGAACCCACAGGAGAATTTTCTTTATTCAAAATTTTTCAGAAAACCACGTTTTAAGGAAATCCCGCATCGTGCGAAATCATCTTCTTTTTCCTAAACAACATGTTGTAACTCGAAAAGCTATGGTGTTGCGTGTATGTGTAAGCGTGGAGCCTCAAAAGAGAAGGCACTGGAGAGTTTTCTCTCCCAAGAATATGTAAGAATACCACGTTATAAGGAAATACAATTTTGCAGAGTAAAGACAAATAAGTACATATTGGAAAAAAATTTACGAGAAGAAATAACGCATCTTATAAAATTAGCTTGTATCTCCTAAACAACAGGTTGTAACTCGAAAGGATTTGGTGTGACGTGTACGTCTAAAAGTGTAGCCTCAAACGAGAACCCACAGGAGAATTTTCTTTCATAAAAATTTGTCAGAAACCACGTTTTAAGGAAATCTCGCATCGTGGGAAATTATCTTGTTTTTCCTAAACAACACGTTGTAACTCGAAAAGCTTTGGTGTTGCGTGTATTTCTAAGCATGTAGCCTCAAAAGAGAACGCACAGGAGAGGTTTCTCTCGAAAGAATATGTAAGAATACCACGTTATAAGGAAATAAAGTGTTGCAGAGTAAAGACAACTACATACATATTGGAAACACTTTAAGAGAAGAAATAACACATCGTACAAAATTAGCTTGTATCTCCTAAACAACACGTTTTAACTCGAAAAGATTTGGTGTGGCTCGTACCTCTACACGTGTAGCCTCAAAAGAGAACCCACAGGATAACTTTCTTTCGTCAAAATTTTTCAGACAACCACGTTTTATGGAAATCTCGCATTGTGCGAAATTATCTTGTTTTTCCTAAACGACACATTGTAACTCGAAAAGCTTTGGCGTTGCGTGTATGTCTAAGCGTGTAGCCTCTAAAGAGAACGCACAGGAGAGTTTTCTCTCGAAAGAATATGTAAGAATACAACGTTATAAGCAAATACAGTGTTGTAGAGAAAAGACAAATAAGTACGTATTGGAAATCTTTACGAGCAGAAGTAACGCATCTTACAAAATTAGCTTGTATCTCCGAAACAACACGTGGTAACTCGAAAAGATTTGGTGTGCCGTGTACGTCTAAACGTGTAGCCTCAAAAGAGAACCCACAGGAGAATTTTCGTTCGTCAAAATTTGTCAGAAAACCACGTTTTAAGGAAATCCCGCATCGTGCAAAATTATCTTGTTTTTCCTAAACAACACGTTGTAACTAGAAAAGCTTTGGTGTTGCGTGTATGTCTAAGCGTGCAGCCTCAAAAGAGAATGCACAGGAGAGTTTTCTCTCGAAAGAATATGTAAGAATACCATGTTATAAGGAAACATATTGCTGCAGAGTAAAGACATACGTACTTATTGGAAACACATTATGAGAAGAAATAACGCATGGTACAAAATTAGCTTGTATCTCCAAAACAACACGTGGTAACTCAAAAAGATTTGGTGTGGCATGTACGTCTGAACGTGTAGCCTCAAAAGAGAACCCACAGGAGAATTTTCTTACGTCAAAATTTGTCAGAAAACCACGTTTTAAGGAAATCCCGCATCGGACGAAATTATCTTGTTTTTCCTAATCAACACGTTGTAACTCGAAAAGTTTTGGTGTTGCGTGTATGTCTAAGCAAGTAGCCTCCAAAGAGAACGAACAGGATAGTTTTCTCTCAAAAGAATATGTAAGAATACCACGTGATAAGGAAATACAGTGTTGCAGAGTAAAGACAAATACGTACTTATTGGAAACACTTTACGAGAAGAAATAACGCATCATGCAAAATTAGCTTGTATCTCCTAAACAACACGGTGTAACTCGAAAAGATTTGGTGTGGCGTGTACGTCTAAACGTGTAGCCTCAATGAGAACCCACAGGAGAATTTTCTTTCGTCAAAATTTGTCAAAAACCACGTTTTAAGGAAATCCCGCATCGTGCGTAATTATCTTGTTTTTCCTAAACAACATGTTGTAACTCGAAAATCTTTGGTGTTGCGTGTATGTCTAAGCGTGTAGCCTTAAAAGAGAACGCACAGGAGAGTTTTTTCCCGAAAGAATATGTAAGAATACCACGTTATAAGTAAATACAGTGTTGCAGAGTAAAGACAAATACATACTTTTTGGAAACACTTAAACTTTACGAGTAGAAATAACACATAGTACAAAATTAGCTTGTATCTCCTAAACAACACGTTATAACTCGAAAGGATTTGGTGTGGCTTGTACATCTAAACGTGGACCCTCAAAAGAGAACCCACAGGACAATATTCTTTCGTCAAAATTTGTCAGATAACCACGTTTTAAGGAAATCACGCATCATGCGTAATTATCTTGTTTTTCCTAAACAACACGTTGTAACTCGAAAAGCTTTGGTTTTGCGTGTATGTCTAAGCATGTAGCCTCCAAAGAGAACGCACAGGAGAGTTTTCTCTCGAAAGAATATGTAAGAATACCACGTTATAAAGAAATACAGTGTTGCAGAGTAAAGGCAACTACATACGTATTGGAGACACTTAAACTTTACGAGAAGAAATAACGCATCATAAAAATATTAGCTTGTATCTCCTAAACAACACGTTGAAATTCAAGAAGATTTGGTGTGGCGTGTACAACTAAACGTGTAGCCTCAAAAGAGAACCCACAGGAGAATTTTCTTTGATCAAAATTTGTCAGAAAACCACGTTTTAAGGAAATCCCGCATCGTGGGAAATTATCTTGTTCTTCCTAAACAACACGTTGTAACTCGAAAAGCGTTGGTGTTGCGTATATCTCTAAGCGTGTAGCCTCAAATGAGAACGCACAGGAGAGTTTTCTCTTGAAAGAATATGTAAGAATACCACGTTATAAGGAAATACAGTGTTGCAGAATAAAGACATATACTAACTTATTGGAAAAACTTTAAGAGAAGAAATAACGCATCGTACAAAATTAGCTTGTATCTCCTAAACAACACGTTGTAACTTAAAAAGATTTGGTGTGGCCTGTACGTCTAAACGTGTAGCCTCAAAAGAGAACCCATAGAGGAATTTTCCTTAATCAAAATTTGTCAGGAAACCACTTATTAAGGAAATCCCGCATCGTGCGTAATTATCTTGTTTTTCCTAAACAACGCGTTGTAACTCGAAAAGCTTTGGTGTTGCGTGTCCGTCTAAGTGCGTAGCCTCAAAGGGGAACGCACAGGAGAGTTTTCTCTTGAAAGAATATGTAAGAATACCACGTTATAAGGAAATACAGTGTTGCAGAGTATAGACAAATACGTACTTATTGGAAACACTTTAGGAGAAGAAATAAAGCATCATGCAAAATTAGCTTGTATCTCCTAAACAACACGTTGTAACTGGAAAAGATTTGGTGTGGTGTGTATGTCTAAACGTGTAGCCTCAAAAGAGAACCCACAGGAGAGTTTTCTTTGGTCATAATTTGTCAAAAACCACGTTTTACGGAAATCCCGCATCTTGCGAAAATATCTTGTTTTTCCTAAACAACACGTTGTAACTCGAAAAGCTTTGGTGTTGCGTGTATTTCTAATCGTGTAGCCTCAAAAGAGAATGCACAGGAGAGTTTTCTCCCAAAAGAATATGTAGGAATACCACGTTATAAGGAAATACAGTGTTGCAGAGTAAAGACAAATACATACTTATTGGAAACACTTAAACTTTACGAGAAGAAATAACACATAGTACAAAATTAGCTTGTATCTCCTAAACAACACGTTATAACTCGAAAGGATTTGGTGTGGCGTGTACGTCTAAACGTGTACCCTCAAAAGAGAACCCACAGGAGAATTTTATCCTGTGCGTTCTCTTTTGAGGTTACACCCTTAGACATACACGCAACACCAATGCTTTTCGAGTTACAACGTGTTGTTTAGGAAAAACAAGATAATTTCGCACGATGCGAGATTCCCTTAAAACCTGGTTTCTGACAAATTTTGATGAAAGAAAATTCTCTTGTGGGTTCTCTGTTGAGCCTACACGTTTAGACGTACATGTCACAGCAAATCTTTTCGAGTTACAATGTGTTGTTTAGGAGATACAATCTAATTTTGTACGATGTGTTATTTCTTCTTGTAAAGTGTTTCCAATATGTACCTATTTGTCTTTACTCTGCAAAATTGTATTTCCTTATAACGTGGTATTCTTACATAATCTTTCAAGAGAAAACTCTCCTGTGCCTTCTCTTTTGAGGCTACACGCTTACACATACACGCAACACCAAAGCTTTTCGAGTTATGACATGTTGTTTAGGAAAAAGAAGATGATTTCGCACGATGCGGGATTTCCTTGAAACTTGGTTTTCTGAAAAATTTTGACGAAAGAAAATTCTCCTGTGGGGGCTCTTTTGAGGCTACATGTTTAGACGAACATGCCACACCAAATCTTTTCGAGTTACAACGTGTTGTTTCGGAGATACAAGCTAATTTTGTAGGATGCGTTACTTATTCTCGTAAAGTGTTTCTAATACGTACGTATTTGTCTTTACTCTGCAACACTGTATTGCCTTATAACGTTGTATTCTTACATAATCTTTCCAGAGAAAACTGTCTCGTGCTTTCCCTTTTGCAGCTACACACTTGGACAAACAGGCAACACCAAAGATTTTCGAGTTACAACGTGTTGTTTATGAAAAACAAGATAATTTCGCGCGATGCGGGATTTCCTTAAAATGTAGTTTTCTAAAAAATTTTGACCAAAGAAAATTCTTCAGTGGGTTTTCTTTTGAGGCTCCACGTTTAGACGTACACGCCACACCAAATACTTTCGAGTTACCACGTGTTATTTAGGAGATACAAGCTAATTTTGTATGATGCATTATTCCTTCTCGTAAAGTGTTTCCAATATGTACGTATTTGTCTTTACTCTGAAACACTTTATTTCCTTATAACGCTGTATTCTTACATATTCTTTCTAGAAAGAACTCTACTGTGTGTTCTCTTTAGAGGCTACACGCTTAGACATACACGCAACGCCAAAGCTTTTCGAGTTACAATGTGTTGTTTAGGAAAAACAAGATAATTTCGCACGATGCGAGATTTCCATAAAACGTGGTTGTCTGAAAAATGTTGACCAAAGAAAGTTCTCCTGTGGGTTCTCTTTTGAGGCTACACATGTAGAGGTACGAGCCACACCAAATCTTTTCGAGTTACAATGTGTTGTTTAGGAGATACAAGCTAATTTTGTACGATGCATTATTTCTTCTCTTAAAGTGTTTCCAATAGTATTTGTCTTTACTCTGCAACACTGTATTTCCTTATAACGTGGTATTCTTACATATTCTTTCGAGAGAAAACTCTCCTGTGCGTTCTCTTTTGAGGCTACACGCTTAGACATACATGCAACACCAAAGCTTTTCGAGTTACAACGTGTTGTTTAGGAAAAACAAGATAATTTCCCACGATGCGAGATTTCCTTAAAACGTGGTTTCTGACAAATTTTGATGAAAGAAAATTCTCCTGTGGGTTCTCTTTTGAGGGTACACTTTTAGACGTACACGTCACACCAAATCTTTTCGAGTTACAACGTGTTGTTTAGGAGATACAAGCTAATTTTGTACGATGCGTTATTTCTTCTTGTAAAGTGTTTCCAATATGTACTTATTTGTCTTTACTCTGCAAAATTGTATTTCCGTATAACGTGGTATTCTTACATATTCTTTCGAGAGAAAACTCTCCTGTGCCTTTTCTTTTGAGTCTCCACGCTTACACATACACGCAACACCAATGCTTTTCAAGTTACAACATGTTGTTTAGGAAAAAGAAGATAATTTCACACGATGCGGGATTTCCTTAAAACGTGGTTTTTTGAAAAATTTTGAAGAAAGAAAATTCTCCTGTAGGTTCTCTTTTGAGGCTACACGTTTAGACGTACATGCCACACCAAATCTTTTCGAGTTACAACGTGTTGTTTAGGAGATACAAGCTAATTTTTTACGATGCGTTAATTCTTCTCATAAAGTGTTTCCAATACATACGTATTTGTCTTTACTCTGCAACATTGTATTTCCTTATAACGTGGTATTCTTACCTATTCTTTCAAGAGAAAACTATCCTGTGCATTCTCTTTTGAGGTTACACACTTAGACATACACGCAACACCAAAGCTTTTTGAGTTATAACGTGTTATTTAGGAAAAACAAGATAATTTCGCACGATGCGAGATTTCCTTAAAACGTGGTTTCTGACAAATTTTGATGAAAGAAAATTCTCTTGTGGGTTCCCTTTTGAGGCTACACGCTTAGACGTACACGTCACACCAAATCTTTTCGAGTTACAACGTGTTGTTTAGGAGATACAAGCTACTTTTTTACGATGCGTTATTTCTTCTTGTAAAGTGATTCCAATATGTACATATTTGTCTTTATTCTGCAAAATTGTATTTCCTTATAACGTGGTATTCTTATATAATCTTTCGAGAGAAAACTCTCCTGTGCCTTCTCTTTTGAGGCTCCATGGTTACACATACACGCAACACCAAAGCTTTTCGAGTTACAACATGTTGTTTAGGAAAAAGAAGATGATTTCGCACGATGCAGGATTTCCTTAAAACGTGGTTTTCTGAAAAATTTTGACGAAAGAAAATTCTCCTGTGGGTTCTCTTTTGAGGCTACACGTTTAGACGTACACGGCACACCAAATCTTTTCGAGTTACCTCGTGTTGTTTCGGAGATACAAGCTAATTTTGTAAGATGCGTTACTTCTGCTCGTAAAGTTTTCCAATACGTACTTATTTGTCTTTTCTCTACAACATTGTATTTGCTTATAACGTTGTATTCTTACATATTCTTTCGAGAGAAAACTCTCCTGTGCGTTCTCTTTAGAGGCTACACGCTTAGACATACACGCAACGCCAAAGCTTTTCGAGTTACAATGTGTCGTTTAGGAAAAACAAGATAATTTCGCACAATGCGAGATTTCCATAAAACGTGGTTGTCTGAAAAATTTTGACGAAAGAAAGTTATCCTGTGGGTTCTCTTTTGAGGCTACACGTGTAGAGGTACGAGCCACACCAAATCTTTTCGAGTTAAAACGTGTTGTTTAGGAGATACAAGCTAATTTTGTACGATGTGTTATTTCTTCTCTTAATGTGTTTCCAATATGTATGTAGTTGTCTTTACTCTGCAACACTTTATTTCCTTATAACGTGGTATTCTTACATATTCTTTCGAGAGAAACCTCTCCTGTGTGTTCTCTTTTGAGGCTACACGCTTAGAAATACACGCAACACCAAAGCTTTTCGAGTTACAACGTGTTGTTTAGGAAAAACAAGATAATTTCCCACGATGCGAGATTTCCTTAAAACGTGGTTTCTGACAAATTTTTATGAAAGAAAATTCTCCTGTGGGTTCTCGTTTGAGGCTACACTTTTAGACGTACACGTCACACCAAATCCTTTCGAGTTACAACCTGTTGTTTAGGAGATACAAGCTAATTTTATAAGATGTGTTATTTCTTCTCGTAAATTTTTTTCCAATATGTACTTATTTGTCTTTACTCTGCAAAATTGTATTTCCTTATAACGTGGTATTCTTACATATTCTTTGGAGAGAAAACTCTCCAGTGCCTTCTCTTTTGAGGCTCCACGCTTACACATACACGCAACACCATAGCTTTTCGAGTTACAACATGTTGTTTAGGAAAAAGAAGATGATTTCACACGATGCGGGATTTCCTTAAAACGTGGTTTTCTGGAAATTTTGAATAAAGAAAATTCTCCTGTGGGTTCTCTTTTGAGGCTACACGTTTAGACGTACACGCCACACCAAATCCTTTCAAGTTACCACGTGTTGTTTAGGAGATACAAGCTAATTTTGTACGATGCATTATTTCTTCTCGTAAAGTGTTTCCAATACGTACTTATTTGTCTTTAATCTGCAACACTGTATTTCCTTATAACATGGTAATCTTACATATTATTTCGAGGGAAAACTCTCCTGTGCGTTCTCTTTTGAGGGGACACGCTTAAGCAAACATGCATCGCCAAAGCTTTTCGAGTTACAATGTGTTGTTTAGGAAAAACAAGATAATTTAGCACGATGCGAGATTTCCATAAAACGTGGTTTTCTGAAAAATTTTGACGAAAGAAAGTTCTCCTGTGGGTTCTCTTTTGAGGCTACACGTGTAGAGGTACGAGCCACACCAAATCTTTTCGAATTACAACGTGTTGTTTAGGAGATATAAGCTAATTTTTTACTATGCGTTAATTCTTCTCGTAAAGTGTTTCCAATAAGTACATATTTGTCTTTACACTGCAACATTATATTTCCTTATAACGTGGTATTCTTACATATTCCTTCGAGAGAAAACTATCCTGTGCGTTCCCTTTTGAGGCTACACACTTAGACATACAGGCAACACCAAAGCTTTTCGAGTTACAACGTGTTGTTTATGGAAAACAAGATAATTTTGCACGATGCGGGATTTCCTTAAAACGTGGTTTTCTGAAAATTTTTGACGAAAGAAAATTCTCCTGTGGCTTCTCTTTTGAGGCTACACGTTTAGACATGCACACCACACCAAATCCTTTCGAGTTACAACGTGTTGTTTAAGAGATACAAGCTAATTTTGTATGATGCGTTATTTCTTTTCGTAAAGTGGTTCCAATACGTATGTATTTGTCTTTACTCTGCAACACTGTATTTCCTTATAACGTTGTATTCTTACATGTTCTTTCGAGAGAAAACTCTCCTGTGCATTCTCTTTAGAGGCTACATGCTCAGACATACACGCAACACCAAAGCTTTTCGAGTTACAACGTGTTGTTTAGGAAAAACAAGATAATTTTGCACGATGCGAGATTTCCTTAAAACGTGGTTTTCTGACAAATTTTGACGAAAGAAAGTTCTCCTGTAGGTTCTCTTTTGAGGCTAGACGTGTAGACGTACGAGCCACACCAAATATTTTTCAATTACAACGTGTTGTTTAGGAGACACAAGCAAATATTGTACGATGCGTTATTTCTTCTCGTAAAGTGTTTCCAATACGTACATATTTGTCTTTACTCTGCAACACTGTATTTCCTTATAACGTGGTATTCTTACATATTCTTTCGAGAGAAAACTATCCTGTGCGTTCCCTTTTGAGGCTGCACACTTAGACATACAGGCAACACCAAAGCTTTTTGAGTTACAACGTGTTGTTTATAAAAAATAAGATACTTTCGCACGATGCCGGATTTCCTTAAAACATGGTTTTCTGACAAATTTTGACGAAAGGAAATTATTCGGTTGGTTCTCTTTTGAGGCTTCATGTTTCGACGTGCATGTCACACCTAATCCTTTCGAGTTGCCACGTGTTGTTTAGGAAATACAGGCTAATTTTGTACGATGCTTTATTTCTTCTCGTAAAGTGTTTCCAATACGTACGTATTTGTCTTTACTCTGCAACACTGTATTTCCTTATAACGTGGTATTCTTACATATTCTTTCGAGAGAAAACTATCCTGTGCGTTCCCTTTTGAGGCTACACACTTAGACATACAGGCAACACCAAAGCTTTTCAAGTTACAACGTGTTGTTTATGAAAAACAAGATAATTTCGCACGATGCGGGATTTCCTCAAAACTTGGTGTTCTGACAAATTTTGACGAAAGAAAATTCTCCTGTGGGTTCCCTTTTGAGGCTACACGTTTAGACGTACATGCCACACCAAATCTTTTCGAGTTACAACATGTTGTTTAGGAGATACGAGCTCATTTTGTACGATGCTTTATTTCATCCCATAAAGTTTAAGGGTTTCCAATACGTACGTATTTGTCTTTACTCTGCAACACTGTATTTCCTTATAACATGGTATTCGTACATATTCTTTCGAGAGAAAACTCTCCTGTGCATTCTCTTTTGAGGCTACATGCTTAGACATACACGCAACACCAAAGCTTTTCGAGTTAAAACGTGTTGTTTAGGAAAAACAAGATAATTTCGCAGGATGCGGGATTTCCTTAAAACGTGGTTTTTTGACAAATTTTGACTTAAGAAAATTCTCCTGTGGGTTCTCTTTTGAGGCTATACGTTTAGACGTATACGACACACCAAATCCTTTTGAGTTACAACGTGTTGTTTAGGAGATACAAGCTAATTTTGTATGATGCATTATTTCTTCTCGTAAAGTGTTTCCAATGTGTACTCATTTCTCTTTATTCTGAAAAATTGTATTTCCTTATAACGTGGTATTCTTACATATTCTTTCGAGAGAAAACTCTCCTGTGTGTTCTCTTTTGAGGCTACACGCTGAGACATACACGCAACACAAAAGCTTTTCGAATTACAACGTGTTGTTTAAGAAAAACAAGATAATTTTGCACGATGCGGGATTTCCTTAAAACGTGGTTTTCTGAAAATTTTGACGAAAGTAATTCTCCTATCTGTTCTCTTTTGAGGCTACACATTTAGACGTACACGCCACACCAAATCTTTTCGAGTTACAACGTGTTGTTTAGGAGATACGAGCTCATTTTGTACGATGCTTTATTTCATCTCGTAAAGTTTAAGGGTTTCCAATATGTACGTATTTGTCTTTACTCTGCAACACTGTATTTCCTTATAACGTGGTATTCTTACATATTCTTTTGAGAGAAAACTCTCCTGTGTATTCTCTTTTGAGGCTACACGCTGAGACATACACGCAACACCAAAGCTTTTCGAGTTACAACGTGTTGTTTAGGAAAAACAAGATAATTTCGCATGATGCAGGATTTCCTTAATACGTGGTTTTCTGACAAATTTGACCAAAGAAAATTCTCCTGTGGGTTCTCTTTTTGAGGCTACACGTTTAGACGTACACGCCACACCAAATCTTTCGAGTTACAACGTGTATTTTAGGAGATACAGCTAATTTTGTTTGATGCGTTATTTCTTCTCGTAAAGTGTTTCCAATACGTATGTATTTGTCTTTATTCTGCAACACTGTATTTCCTTATAACCTGGTACTCTTACATATTCTTTCGAGTGAAAACTCTCCTGTGCGGTTTCTTTTGAGGCTACACACTGAGACATACACGCAACACCAAAGCTTTTCGAGTTACAACGTGTTGTTTAGGAAAAACAAGATAATTTCGCAGGATGCGGGATTTCTTTAAAACGTGGTTTTCTGACAAATTTTGACGAAAGAAAATTCTCCAGTGGGTTCTCTTTTGAGGCTAAACTTTTACACGTACACGCCAAACCAAATATCTTCGAGTTTCCACTTGTTGTTTAGGAGATACAAGCTAATATTGTATGATGCTTAATTTCTTCTCGTAAAGTGTTTCCAATATGTACGTATTTGTCCTTACTCTGCAACACTGTATTTCCTTATAACGTTGAATTCTTACATGTTCTATCGAGAGAAAACTCTCCTGTGCATTCTCTTTTGAGGCTACACGCTTAGACAAACACGCAACACCAAAGCTTTTCGAGTTACCACGTGTTGTTTAGGAAAAACAAGATAATTTTGCAAGATGCGGTATTTCCTTAAAACGTGGTTTTCTGACAAATTTTTGACGAAAGAAAATTCTCCTTTTTGTTCTTCTTTGAGGCTACACCTTTAGATATACACGTCAAACCAAATCTTTTCGAGTTACCACGTGTTGTTTAGGAGATATAAGCTAATTTTGTTCGATGTGTTATTTCTTCTCGTAAAGTGTTCCCAATATATACTTATTTGTATTTACTCTGCAAAATTGTATTTCCTAATAACGTGGTATTCTTACATATTCTTTCAAGAGAAAACTCTCCTGTGCCTTCTCTTTTGAGGCTCCAGGCTTACACATACACGCAACACTAAAGCTTTTCGAGTCACAACATGTTGTTTAGGAAAAAGAAGATGATTTCGCACGATGCGGGATTTCCTTAAGACGTGGTTTTCTGAAAAATTTTGAGGAAAGAAAATTCTCCTGTGGGTTCTCTTTTGAGGCTACACATTTAGTCGTACACGCCACACCAAATGTTTTCGAGTTACAACGTGCTTTTTAGGAGATACAAGCTAATTTTGTACGATGCGTTAATTCTTCTTGTAAGGTGTTTCCAATACGTAAGTATTTGTCTTTACTCTGAAACACTGTATTTCCTTATAACGTGGTATTCTTATATATTCTTTCGAGAGAAAACTATCCTGTGCGTTCCCTTTTGAGGCTACACGCGGAGACATACACGCAACACCAAAGCTTTTCAAGTTACAACATGTTGTTTATGAATAAAAAGATAATTTCGCACGATGCGGGATTTCCTTAAAACGTGGTTTTCTGACAAATTTTGAAAAAAGAAAATTCTCCTGTGGGTTATCTTTTGAGGCTACACGTTTAGACGTACACGTCACATCAAATCTTTTCGAGTTACCACGTGTTGTTTAGGAGATACAAGCTTATTTTGTACGATGCGTTATTTTTTCTTGTAAAGTGTTTCCAATATGTACTTATTTGCCTTTACTCTGCAAAATTGTATTTCTTTATAACGTGGTATTCTTACATTTTCTTTCGAGAGAAAACTCTCCTGTGCCTTCTCTTTTGAGGCTCCACGCTTAGACATACGCGCAACACCAAAGCTTTTCGAGTTACAACATGTTGTTTAGGAAAAAGAAGATGATTTTGCACGATGCGGGATTTCCTTAATACGTGGTTTTCTGAAAAATTTTAACGAAAGAAAATTCTCCTGTGGGTTCTCTTTTAAAGCTACATGTTTAGACGTACATGCCACACCAAATCTTTTTGAGTTACAACATGTTGTTTAGGAGATACAAGCTAATTTTGTACTATGCGTTAATTCTTTACGTAAAGTGTTTCGAATACATACGTGTTTGTCTTTACTCTGCAACACTGTATTTCCTTATAACGTGGTATTCTTACATATTCTTTCGAGAGAAAACTCTCCTGTGCATTCTCTTTTGAGGCTACATGCTTAGACATACACGCAACTCCAGAGCTTTTCGAGTTACAACTTGTTGTTTAGAAAAAAACAAGATAATTTCGCACGATGCTAGTTTTCCTTAAAACGTGGTTTCTGACAAATTTTGATGAAAGAAAATTCACCTGTGGGTTCTCTTTTGAGGCTACACCTTTAGACGTACACACCACACCAAATCTTTTTGAGTTACACCGTGCTGTTTAGAAGATACAAGCAAATTTTTTTTACGATGCGTTATTTCTTCTCGTAAAGTTTAAGTTTTTCCAATACATACGTTTTTGTCTTTACTCTGCAACTCTGTATTTCCTTATAACGTGGTATTCTTACATATTCTTTCGAGAGAAAACTCTCCTGTGCGTTCTCTTTTGAGGCTACACGCTTAGACCAAAACGCAACACCACAGCTTTTCGAGTTACAACGTGTTCTTTAGGAAAAACAAGATAATAACGCACGATGCAGTATTTCCTTAAAACGTGGTTTCTGACAAATATTGACAAAAGAAAATATTCCTGAGGGTTCTCTTTTGAGGCTACACGTTTAGACGTACATGCCACACCATATCTTTTCGAGTTACAACGTGTTGTTTAGGAGATACAAGCTAATTTTTTAAGATGCGTTATTTCTTCTCGTAAAGTTTAAGTGTTTCCAATACGTATGTATTTGCCTTTACTCTGCAACACTGTTTTCCTTATAACGTGGTATTCTTGCATATTCTTTGGAGAGAAAACTCTCCTGTGCGTTCTCTTTTGAGGCTAAACGCTTAGACATACACGCAACACCAAAGCTTTTCGAGTTATAACGTTTTTTTTAGGAAGAACAAGATAATTTCTCACGATGCGGGATTTCCTTAAAACGTGGTTTTCTGACAAATTTTGACGAAAGAAATTTGTCCTGTGGTTCTCTTTGAGGCTACACGTTTAGATGTACACGCCACACCAAATCCTTTCGAGTTACAACGTGTTGTTTAGGAGATACAAGCTAATTTTTTACGATGCTTTATTTCATCTCGTAAAGTTTAAGGGTTTCCAATATGAAAGTATTTGCCATTATTCTGCAACAGTGTACTTCCTTATAACGTGGTATTCTTACATATTCTTTCGAGAGAAAACTCTCCTGTGTGTTCTCTTTTGAGGCTACACGCTTAGACATACACGCAACACCAAAGCTTTTCGAGTTACAACGCGTTGTTTAGGAAAAACAAGATAATTTCTCACGATGCGGGATTTCCTTAATATGTGGTTTTCTGACAAATTTTGACCAAAGAAAATTCTCCTGTGGGTTCTCTTTTGAGGCTACACGTTTAGACCTACAGGTCACACCAAATCTTTTCGAGTTACAACGTGTTGTTTAGGAGATACAAGCTAATTTTTTATGATGCGTTATTTCTTCTCATAAAGTGTTTCCAATAAGTACGTATTTGTCTTTACTCTGCAACACTGTATTTCCTTATAACGTGGTATTCTTACATATTCTTTTTAGAGAAAACTCTCCTGTGCGCTCTCTTTTGAGTCTACACGCTTAGACATACACGCAACACCAAAGCTTTTCGAGTTACAACGCATTGTTTAGGAAAAACAAGATAATTTTGCACGATAAGGGATTTCCTTATAACGTGGTTTTCTTACATATTTTGACGATAAAAAATTCTCCTGTCGGTTCTCTTTTGAGGCTACACGTTTAGACGTACACGTCACACCAAATATTTTCGAGTTACAACGTGTTGTTTAGGAGATACAAGCTAATTTTGTACGATTTTTTATTTCTTCTCTTAAAGTTTTACAATATGTACGTATTTGTCTTTAATCTGCAACACTGTATTTCCTTATAACGTGGTATTCTTACATATTCTTTCGAGAGAAAACTCTCCTTGCATTCCCTTTAGAGGCTACACACTTAGACATACACGCAACCCCAAACCTTTTCGAGTTACAACGTGTTGTTTAGGAAAAACAAGATAATTTCGCACGATGCGGGATTTCCTTAAAACGTGGTTTTCTGACAAATTTTGACGAAAGAAAACTCTCCTGTGGGTTCTCTTTTGAGGATACACGTTTAGACGTACACGCCACACCAAATCTTTTCGAGTCACAACATGTTGTTTAGGACATACAAGCTAATTTTCCAAGATGCGTTATTTCTCTCATAAAGTGTTTCCAGTATGTACGTATTTGTCTTTACTCTGCCACACTGTATTTCCTTATAACGTGGTATTCTTACATATTCTTTCGAGAGAAAACTCTCCTATGCGTTCTCTTTTGGGGCTACATGCTTAGACATACACCCAACACCAAACCTTTTCGAGTTAAAACGTGTTGTTTAGGAAGAACAAGATAATTTCTCACGATGCGCGATTTCCTTAAAACGTGGTTTTCTGAAAAATTTTGACGAAAGAAAATTGTCCTGTGGGTTCTCTTTTGAGGCTACACGTTTAGACGTACATGCCACACCAAATCTTTTCGAGTTACAACGTGTTGTTTAGGAGATACAAGCTAATTTTGTACGATGCTTTATTTCATCTCATAAAGTTTAAGGGTTTCCAATACATACGTGTTTGTCTTTACTCTGCAACACTGTATTTCCTTATAAAGTGGTATTCTTTCATATTCTTTCGAGAGAAAACTCTCCTGTGCGTTCTCTTCTGAGGCTACACGCTTAGACATACACGCAATAGCAAAGCTTTTCGAGTTACAACATGTTGTTTAGGAAGAACAAGATAATTTCCCACGATGCGGGATTTCCTTAAAACGTGGTGTTCTGACAAATTTTGATGAAAGAAAATTCTTCTGTGGGTTCTCTTTTGAGGCTACACCTTTAGACGTACACACCACACCAAATCTTTTTGAGTTACACCGTGCTGTTTAGGAGATCCAAGCTAATTTTTTTTACGATGCATTATTTCTTCCCGTAAAGTTTAAGTGTTTCCAATACATACGTTTTTGTCTTTACACTGCAACTCTGTTTTTCCTTATAACGTGGTATTCTTACAAACTCTTTCGAGAGAAAACTCTCCTGTGCGTTCTCTTTTGAGGCTACACGCTTAGACATACAGGCAACACCACAGCTTTTCGAGTTACAATGTGTTGTTTAGGAAAAACAAGATAATTTAGCACGATGCGGGATTTCCTTAAAACGTGGTTTTCTGACAAATTTTGACCAAAGAAAATACTCCTGTGGGTTCTCTTTTGAGGCTACACGTTTAGCCGTACACGCCACACCAAATCTGTTCGAGTTACAACCTGTTGTTTAGGAGATACAAGCTAATTTTTTTACGATGCGTTATTTCTTCTCGTAAAGTGTTTCCAATAAGTACATATTTGTCTTTACTCTGCAACACTGTGTTTCCTTATAACGTGGTATTCTTACATATTCTTTCGAGAGAAAACTCTCCTGTGCGTTCTCTTTTGAGGCTACATGCTTAGACATACACGCAACACCAAAGCTTTTCGAGTTACAACGTGTTTTTTAGGAAGAACAAGATTATTTCTCACGATGCGGGATTTCCTTAAAACGTGGTTTTCTGACAAATTTTGACGAAAGAAATTTGTCCTGTGGTTCTCTTTGAGGCTACACGTTTAGATGTACATGCCACACCAAATCTTTTCGAGTTACAACGTGTTGTTTAGGAGATACAAGCTAATTTTGTACGATGCTTTATTTCATCTCGTAAAGTTTAAGGGTTTCCAATACGAAAGTATTTGTCATTATTCTGCAACAGTGTACTTCCTTATAATGTGGTATTCTTACATATTCTTTCGAGAGAAAACTCTCCTGTGTGTTCTCTTTTGAGGCTACACGCTTAGACATACACGCAACACCAAAGCTTTTCGAGTTACAACGCGTTGTTTAGGAAAAACAAGATAATTTCGCACGATGCGGGATTTCCTTAATACGTGGTTTTCTGACAAATTTTGACCAAAGAAAATTCTCCTGTGTGTTCTCTTTTGAGGCTACACGTTTAGACGTACAGGTCACACCAAATCTTTTCGAGTTACAACGTGTTGTTTAGGAGATACAAGCTAATTTTTTACGATGCGTTATTTCTTCTCATAAAGTGTTTCCAATAAGTACGTATTTGTCTTTACTCTGCAACACTGTATTTCCTTATAAGGTGGTATTCTTACATATTCTTTTTAGAGAAAACTCTCCTGTGTGCTCTCTTTTGAGTCTACACGCTTAGACATACACGCAACTCCAAAGCTTTTCGAGTTACAACGCATTGTTTAGGAAAAACAAGATAATTTTTCACGATAAGGGATTTCCTTAAAACGTGGTTTTCTTACATATTTTGACGATAAAAAATTCTCCTGTCGGTTCTCTTTTGAGGCTACACATTTAGACGTACACGTCACACCAAATATTTTCGAGTTACAACGTGTTGTTTAGGAGATACAAGCTAATTTTGTATGATTTTTTATTTCTTCTCTTAAAGTTTTACAATATGTACGTATTTGTCTTTACTCTTCAACACTGTATGTCCTTATAACGTGGTATTCTTACATATTCTTTCGAGAGAAAACTCTCCTTGCATTCCTTTTAGAGGCTACACACTTAGACATACATGCAACACCAAAGCATTTCGAGTTACAACGTGTTGTTTAGGAAAAACAAGATAATTTCGCACGATGCGGGATTTCCTTAAAACGTGGTTTTCTGACAAATTTTGACGAAAGAAAACTCTCCTGTGGGTTCTCTTTTGAGGATACACGTTTAGACGTACACGCCACACCAAATCTTTTCGAGTTACAACATGTTGTTTAGGACATACAAGCAAATTTTGCAAGATGCGTTATTTCTCTCATAAAGTGTTTCCAGTATGTACGTATTTGTCTTTACTCTGCCACACTGTATTTCCTTATAACGTGGTATTCTTATATATTCTTTCGAGAGAAAACTCTCCTATGCGTTCTCTTTTGGGGCTACATGCTTAGACATACACCCAACACCAAAGCTTTTCGAGTTAAAACGTGTTGTTTAGGAAGAACAAGATAATTTCTCACGATGCGCGATTTCCTTAAAACGTGGTTTTCTGAAAAATTTTGACGAAAGAAAATTGTCCTGTGGGTTCTCTTTTGAGGCTACACGTTTAGACGTACATGCCACACCAAATCTTTTCGTGTTACAACGTGTTGTTTGGGAGATACAAGCTAATTTTGTACGATGCTTTAATTCATCTCGTAAAGTTTAAGGGTTTCCAATACATACGTGTTTGTCTTTACTCTGTAACACTTATTTCCTTATAACGTGGTATCCTTTCATATTCTTTCGAGAGAAAACTCTCCTGTGCGTTCTCTTTTGAGGCTACACGCTTAGACATACACGCAACAGCAAAGCCTTTCGAGTTACAACATGTTGCTTAGGAAGAACAAGATAATTTCCCACGATGCGGGATTTCCTTAAAACGTGGTGTTCTGACAAATTTTGATGAAAGAAAATACTCCTGTGGGTTCTCTTTTGAGGCTACACCTTTAGACGTACACACCACACCAAATCTTTTTGAGTTACACCGTGCTGTTTAGGAGATACAAGCTAATTTTTTTTACGATGCGTTATTTCTTCTCATAAAGTTTAAGTGTTTCCAATACATACGTTTTTGTCTTTACACTGCAACTCTGTATTTCCTTATAACGTGGTATTCTTACATATTCTTTCGAGAGAAAACTCTCCTGTGCATTCTCTTTTGAGGCTACACGCTTAGACATACAGGCAACACCACAGCTTTTCGAGTTACAATGTGTTGTTTAGGAAAAACAAGATAATTTAGCACGATGCGGGATTTCCTTAAAACGTGGTTTTCTGACAAATTTTGACGAAAGAAAATACTCCCGAGGTTTCTCTTTTGAGGCTACACGTTTAGACGTACACGCCACACCAAATCTTTTCGAGTTACAACGTGTTGTTTAGGAGATACAAGCTAATTTTTTAAGATGCGTTATTTCTTCTCGTAAAGTTTAAGTGTTTCCAATACGTACGTATTTGCCTTTACTCTGCAACACTGTTTTCCTAATAACGTGGTATTCTTACATATTCCTTCGAGAGAAAACTCTCCTGTGCGTTCTCTTTTGAGGCTACACGCTTAGACATACATGCAACACCAAAACTTTTCGAGTTACAACATGTTGTTTAGGAAGAACAAGATAATTTCCCACGATGCGGGATTTCCTTAAAACGTGGTGTTCTGACAAATTTTGATGAAAGAAAATTCTCCTGTGGGTTCTCTTTTGAGGCTACACCTTTAGACATACAAACCACACCAAATCTTTTGGAGTTACACCGTGCTGTTTAGGAGATACAAGCTAATTTTTTTTACGATGCATTATTTCTTCCCGTAAAGTTTAAGTGTTTCCAATACATACGTTTTTGTCTTTAAACTGCAACTCTGTTTTTCCTTATAACGTGGTATTCTTACATACTCTTTCGAGAGAAAACTCTCCTGTGCGTTCTCTTTTGAGGCTACACGCTTAG
The DNA here is from genome assembly GCF_947179515.1 of Apodemus sylvaticus. Classification (NCBI taxonomy): domain Eukaryota; kingdom Metazoa; phylum Chordata; class Mammalia; order Rodentia; family Muridae; genus Apodemus; species Apodemus sylvaticus. Next base: position 161,363 of record NW_026263118.1, on the reverse strand, counting down.
ACATACAGGCAACACCACAGCTTTTCGAGTTACAATGTGTTGTTTAGGAAAAACAAGATAATTTAGCACGATGCGGGATTTCCTTAAAACGTGCTTTTCTGACAAATTTTGACGAAAGAAAATACTCCTGTGGGTTCTCTTTTGAGGCTACACGTTTAGCCGTACACGCCACACCAAATCTTTTCGAGTTACAACCTGTTGTTTAGGAGATACAAGCTAATTTTTTTACGATGCGTTATTTCTTCTCGTAAAGTGTTTCCAATAAGTACGTATTTGTCTTTACTCTGCAACACTGTGTTTCCTTATAACGTGGTATTCTTACATATTCTTTCGAGAGAAAACTCTCCTGTGCGTTCTCTTTTGAGGCTACATGCTTAGACATACACGCAACACCAAAGCTTTTCGAGTTACAACGTGTTTTTTAGGAAGAACAAGATAATTTCTCACGATGCGGGATTTCCTTAAAACGTGGTTTTCTGACAAATTTTGACGAAAGAAATTTGTCCTGTGGTTCTCTTTGAGGCTACACGTTTAGATGTACATGCCACACCAAATCTTTTCGAGTTACAACGTGTTGTTTAGGAGATACAAGCTAATTTTGTACGATGCTTTATTTCATCTCGTAAAGTTTAAGGGTTTCCAATACGAAAGTATTTGTCATTATTCTGCAACAGTGTACTTCCTTATAATGTGGTATTCTTACATATTCTTTCGAGAGAAAACTCTCCTGTGTGTTCTCTTTTGAGGCTACACGCTTAGACATACACGCAACACCAAAGCTTTTCGAGTTACAACGCGTTGTTTAGGAAAAACAAGATAATTTCGCACGATGCGGGATTTCCTTAATACGTGGTTTTCTGACAAATTTTGACCAAAGAAAATTCTCCTGTGTGTTCTCTTTTGAGGCTACACGTTTAGACGTACAGGTCACACCAAATCTTTTCGAGTTACAACGTGTTGTTTAGGAGATACAAGCTAATTTTTTACGATGCGTTATTTCTTCTCATAAAGTGTTTCCAATAAGTACGTATTTGTCTTTACTCTGCAACACTGTATTTCCTTATAAGGTGGTATTCTTACATATTCTTTTTAGAGAAAACTCTCCTGTGTGCTCTCTTTTGTGTCTACACGCTTAGACATACACGCAACTCCAAAGCTTTTCGAGTTACAACGCATTGTTTAGGAAAAACAAGATAATTTTGCACGATCAGGGATTTCCTTAAAACGTGGTTTTCTTACATATTTTGAGGATAAAAAATTCTCCTGTCGGTTCTCTTTTGAGGCTACACATTTAGACGTACACGTCACACCAAATATTTTCGAGTTACAACGTGTTGTTTAGGAGATACAAGCTAATTTTGTATGATTTTTTATTTCTTCTCTTAAAGTTTTACAATATGTACGTATTTGTCTTTACTCTTCAACACTGTATGTCCTTATAACGTGGTATTCTTACATATTCTTTCGAGAGAAAACTCTCCTTGCATTCCTTTTAGAGGCTACACACTTAGACATACATGCAACACCAAAGCTTTTCGAGTTACAACGTGTTGTTTAGGAAAAACAAGATAATTTCGCACGATGCGGGATTTCCTTAAAACGTGGTTTTCTGACAAATTTTGACGAAAGAAAACTCTCCTGTGGGTTCTCTTTTGAGGATACACGTTTAGACGTACACGCCACACCAAATCTTTTCGAGTTAAAACATGTTGTTTAGGACATACAAGCAAATTTTGCAAGATGCGTTATTTCTCTCATAAAGTGTTTCCAGTATGTATGTATTTGTCTTTACTCTGCCACACTGTATTTCCTTATAACGTGGTATTCTTATATATTCGTTCGAGAGAAAACTCTCCTATGCGTTCTCTTTTGGGGCTACATGCTTAGACATACACCCAACACCAAAGCTTTTCGAGTTAAAACGTGTTGTTTAGGAAGAACAAGATAATTTCTCACGATGCGCGATTTCCTTAAAACGTGGTTTTCTGAAAAATTTTGACGAAAGAAAATTGTCCTGTGGGTTCTCTTTTGAGGCTACACGTTTAGACGTACATGCCACACCAAATCTTTTCGAGTTACAACGTGTTGTTTAGGAGATACAAGCTAATTTTGTACGATGCTTTAATTCATCTCGTAAAGTTTAAGGGTTTCCAATACATACGTGTTTGTCTTTACTCTGTAACACTGTATTTCCTTATAACGTGGTATCCTTTCATATTCTTTCGAGAGAAAACTCTCCTGTGCGTTCTCTTTTGAGGCTACACGCTTAGACATACACACAACAGCAAAGCCTTTCGAGTTACAACATGTTGCTTAGGAAGAACAAGATAATTTCCCACGATGCGGGATTTCCTTAAAACGTGGTGTTCTGACAAATTTTGATGAAAGAAAATACTCCTGTGGGTTCTCTTTTGAGGCTACACCTTTAGACGTACACACCACACCAAATCTTTTTGAGTTACACCGTGCTGTTTAGGAGATACAAGCTAATTTTTTTTTACGATGCGTTATTTCTTCTCATAAAGTTTAAGTGTTTCCAATACATACGTTTTTGTCTTTACACTGCAACTCTGTATTTCCTTATAACGTGGTATTCTTACATATTCTTTCGAGAGAAAACTCTCCTGTGCATTCTCTTTTGAGGCTACACGCTTAGACATACAGGCAACACCACAGCTTTTCGAGTTACAATGTGTTGTTTAGGAAAAACAAGATAATTTAGCACGATGCGGGATTTCCTTAAAACGAGGTTTGCTGACAAATTTTGACGAAAGAAAATTGTCCTGTGGGTTCTCTTTTGGGGCTACACGTTTAGACGTACAAGCCACACCAAATCTTTTCCAGTAAAAACGTGTTGTTTAGGAGATACAAGCTAATTTTGTACGATGCTTTAATACATCTCGTAAAGTTTAAGTGTTTCCAATATGTACGCTTTCGTCTTTACTCAGCAACACTGTACTTCCTTATAAAGTGGTATTCTTAACTATTCTTTTGAGAGAAAACTCTCCTGTGCGTTCTCTCTTGAGGCTACATGCTTAGACATACACGCAACACCAAAGCTTTTCGAGTTACAATGTGTTGTTTAGGAAAAACAAGATAATTTCGCACGATGCGGGGTTTCCTTAGTACGTGCTTTTCTGACAAATTTTGACCAAAGAAAATTCTCCTGTGCGTTCTCTTTTGAGGCTACACGTTTAGCCGTACACGCCACACCAAATCTTTTCGAGTTACAACCTGTTGTTTAGGAGATAGAAGCTAATTTTTTTACGATGCGTTATTTCTTCTCGTAAAGTGTTTCCAATAAGTACGTATTTGTCTTTACTCTGCAACACTGTGTTTCCTTATAACGTGGTATTCTTACATATTCTTTCGAGAGAAAACTCTCCTGTGCGTTCTCTTTTGAGGCTACATGCTTAGACATACACGCAACACCAAAGCTTTTCGAGTTACAACGTGTTTTTTAGGAAGAACAAGATAATTTCTCACGATGCGGGATTTCCTTAAAACGTGGTTTTCTGACAAATTTTGACGAAAGAAATTTGTCCTGTGGTTCTCTTTGAGGCTACACGTTTAGATGTACATGCCACACCAAATCTTTTCGAGTTACAACGTGTTGTTTAGGAGATACAAGCTAATTTTGTACGATGCTTTATTTCATCTCGTAAAGTTTAAGGGTTTCCAATACGAAAGTATTTGTCATTATTCTGCAACAGTGTACTTCCTTATAATGTGGTATTCTTACATATTCTTTCGAGAGAAAACTCTCCTGTGTGTTCTCTTTTGAGGCTACACGCTTAGACATACACGCAACACCAAAGCTTTTCGAGTTACAACGCGTTGTTTAGGAAAAACAAGATAATTTCACACGATGCGGGATTTCCTTAATACGTGGTTTTCTGACAAATTTTGACCAAAGAAAATTCTCCTGTGGGTTCTCTTTTGAGGCTACACGTTTAGACGTACACGCCACACCAAATCTTTTGGAGTTTCAATGTGTTGTTTAGGAGATACAAGCTAATTTTTTACGATATGTTATTTCTTCTCATAAAGTATTTCCAATAAGTACGTATTTGTCTTTAATCTGCAACACTGTATTTTCTTATAACGTGGTATTCTTACACATTCTTTCGAGTGAAAACTCTCCTGTGTGCTCTCTTTTGAGTCTACACGCTTAAACATACATGCAACACCAAAGCTTTTCGAGTTACAAGGTTTTGTTTAGGAAAAACAAGATAATTTCGCACGATGCGGGATTTCATAAACATGGTTTTCTGAATATTTGACGAAAGAAAATTCTCCTATGGGTTCTCTCTTGAGGCTACACGTTTAGACGTACACGCCACACAAAGTCTTTTCGAGTTACAACGTGTTGTTTAGGAGATATGAGCTAATTTTGTACGATGCTTTATTTCATCTTGTAAAGTTTAAGGGTTTCCAATACGTACCTATTTGTCTTTACTCTGAAACACTGTATTTCCTTATAACGTGGTATTCTTACATATTCTTTTGAGAGAAAACTCTCCTGTGTGTTCTCTTTTGAGGCTACATGCTGAGACATACACGCAACACCATAGCTTTTCGAGTTAAAACGTGTTGTTTAGGAAAAACAAGATAATTTCGCACGATGCAGGATTTTCTTAATACGTGGTTTTCTGACAAATTTGACCAAAGAAAATTCTCCTGTGGGTTCTCTTTTGAGGCTACACGTTTAGACGTACACGCCACACCAAATCATTTAGAGTTACAACGTGTTGTTTACGAGATACAAGCTAATTTTGTACGATGAGTTATTTCTTCTCTTAAAGTGTTTCCAATATGTACGTATTTGTCTTTACTCTGCAACACTGTATTTCCTACAACGTGGTATTCTTACATATTCTTTCGAGAGAAAACTCTCCTGTGCATTCGCTTTTGTGGCTACACACTTAGACATACACGCAACACCAAAGCTTTTCGAGTTACAACTTGTTGTTTAGGAAAAACAAGATAATTTCGCAGGATGCGGGATTTCGTTAAAACGTGATTTTCTGACAAATTTTGAAGAAAGAAAATTCTCCTATTGGTTCTCTTTTGAGGCTACACGTTTAGAAGTACACACCACATGAAGTCCTTTCGAGTTACCACGTGTTGTTTAGGAGATACAAGCTAATTTTTTACGATGCATTATTTCTTCTTGTAAAGTGTTTCCAACAAGTATGTATTTGTCTTTACTCTGCAACACTGTATTTCCTTATAACGTTGTATTCTTACATGTTCTTTCTAGAGAAAACTCTCCTGTGCATACTCTTTAGAGGCTACACGCTTAGACATACACGCAACAACAAAGCTTTTCGAGTTACAACGTGTTTTTAAGGAAAAACAAGATAATTTTCACGATGCGGGATTTACTTAAAACGTGGTTTTCTGAAAAATTTTGAAGAAAGAAAGTTATCCTGTGGGTTCTCTTTTGAGGCTACACGTGTAGACGTACGAGCCACACCAAATCTTTTCGAGTTACAACGTGTTGTTTAGGAGATACAAGCTAATTTTGTACGATGCATTATTTCTTCTCTTAAAGTGTTTCCAATGGTATGTAATTGTCTTTTCTGTGCAACACTGTATTTCCTTATAACGTGGTATTCTTACATATTCGTTCAAGAGAAAACTCTCCTGTGCGTTCTCTATTGAGGCTACACGCTTAGACATACACGCAACACCAAAGCTTTTCGAGTTACAATGTGTTGTTTAGGAAAAACTAGAAAATTTCGCACGAAGCGAGATTTCCATACAACGTGTTTTCTGACAAATTTTGATGAAAGAAAATTCTCCTATGGGTTCTCTTTTGAGGCTACACATTTAGATGTACACGCCACACCAAGTCCTTTCGAGTTACCACGTGTTGTTTAGGAGATACAAGCTAATTTTTTACAATGCGTTATTTCTTCTCGTAAAGTGTTTCCAACAAGTATGTTTTTGTCTTTACTCTGCAACACTGTATTCCTTATAACGTTGTATTCTTACATGTTCTTTCGAGAGAAAACACTCCTGTGTGTACTCTTTAGAGGCTACACGCTTAGACATACTCGCAACACCAAAGCTTTTCGAGTTACAACGTGTTGTTTAGGAAAAACAAGATAATTTTGCACGATGCGGGATTTCCTTAAAAGGTGGTTTTCTGACAAATTTTGACGAAAGAAAATTCTCCTGTGGGTTCTCTTTTGAGGCTACACGTGTAGACATACGGGCCACACCAAATCTTTTCGAGTTACAACGTGTTGTTTAGGAAATACAAGCTAATTTTGAACGATGCGTTATTTCTTCTCATAAAGTGTTTCCAATATGTATGTATTTGTCTTTACTCTGCAACACTGTATTTCCTTATAACGTGGTATTCTTACATATTCGTTCGATAGAAAACTCTCCTGCGCATTCCCTTTAGAGGCCACACTTAAACATACATGAAACACCAAAGCTTTTCGAGTTACAACTTGTTGTTTAGGAAAAACAAGATAATTTCGCAGGATGCGGGATTTCCTTATAACGTGGTTTTCTGACAAATTTTGAAGAAAGAAAATTCTCCTGTGGGGTCTCTTTTGAGGCTACACTTTTAGACGTACACGCCAAACCAAATCTTTTCGAGTTACCACTTGTTGTTTAGGAGATACAAGCTTATATTTTATGATGCGTCATTTCTTCTCGTAAAGTGTTTCCAATATTTATGTTTTTGTCTTTACTCTGCAACACTGTATTTCCTTATAACGTTGTAGTCTTACATGTTCCTTTGAGAGAAAACTCTCCTGTGCATTCTCTTTTGAGGCTACACGCTTAGATATACACGCAACACCAAAGCTTTTCGAGTTACAACGTGTTGTTTAGGAAAAACAAGATAATTTTGCACGATGCGGAATTTCCTTAAAATGTGGTTATCTAATTTTGATGAAAGAAAATTCTCCTGTTGGTTCTCTTTTGAGGCTACACGTTTAGACGGACACGCCAAACCAAATCGTTTCGAGTTACCACGTGTTGTTAGGAGATACAAGGTAACTTTGTATGATGTATTATTTCTTCTCGTAAAGTGTTTCCAATATGTACTTATTTGTCTTTACTCTGCAAAATTGTATTTCCTAATAACGTGGTATTCTTACATATTCTCTCGAGAGAAAACTATCCTGTGCCTTCTCTTTTGAGGCTCCACGCTTAGACATACACGCAACACTAAACTTTTCGAGTAACAATATGTTGTTTAGGAAAAAGAAGATGGTTTCACACGATGCGGGATTTCCTTAAAACTTGGTTCTGTGAAAAATTTTGATGAAAGAAAATTCTCCTGTGGGGTCTCCTTTGAGGCTACACGTTTAGACGTACAGGCCACACCAAATCTTTTCGAGTTACAACTTGTTGTTTAGGAGATACAAGCTAATTTTGTACTACGCGTTAATTCTTCTCGTAAAGTGTTTCCAATACGTATGTGTTTGTCTTTACTCTGCAACATTGTATTTCCTTATAACGTGGCATTCTTACATATTCTTTCGAGAGAAAACTCTCCTGTGCTTTCTCTTTTGAGGCTACACGCTTAGACATACACGCAACACCAGAGCTTTTCGAGTTACAACGTGTTGTTTAGGAAACACTAGATAATTACGCACAATGCGAGATTTCCTTAAAACGTGGTTTCTGACAAATTTTGATGAAAGAAAATTCTCCTGTGGGATCTCTTTTGAGGCTACACGTTTAGACGTACAGGCCACACCAAATCTTTTCGAGTAACAACGTGTTGTTTAGGAGATTCAAGCTAATTTTGTACGATGCGTTAATTCCTCTCGTAAAGTGTTTCCAATATGTACGTATTTGTCTTTACTCTGCAACACTGTATTTCCTTATAACGGGGTATTCTTACATATTCTTTCGAGAGAAAACTCTCCTGTGCATTCCCTTTTGAGGCTACACACTTAGACATACACGCAACACCAAAGCTTTTCGAGTTACAACTTGTTGTTTAGGAAAAACAAGATAATTTCGCAGGATGCGGGATTTCGTTAAAACGTGGTTTTCTGACAAATTTTGAAGAAAGAAAATTCTCCAGTGGGTTCTCTTTTGAGGCTACACTTTTAGACGTACACGCCAAACCAAATGTTTTCGAGTTTCCACTTTTTGTTTAGGACATACAAGCTAATATTGTATGATGCGTAATTTCTTCTTGTAAAGTGTTTCCAATAAGTACGTATTTGTCTTTACTCTGCAACACTGTATTTCCTTATAACGTTGTATTCTTACATGATCTTTCGAGAGAAAACTCTCCTGTGCATTCTCTTTTGAGGCTACACGCTGAGACATACACGCAACACCAAAGCTTTTCGAGTTACAAGGTGTTGTTTAGGAATAACAAGATAATTTCGCACGATGCGGGATTTCCTTAAAACGTGGTTTTCTGAAAATTTTGACGAAAGAAAATTCTCCTTTGTGTTCTCTTTTGAGGCTACACGTTTAGACGTACACGCCAAACCAAATCTTTTCGAGTTACCACGTGTTGTTTAGGAGATACAAGCTAATTTTGTACGATGCGTTATGATGCGTTATTTCTTCTCCTAAAGTGTTTCCAATATGTACTTATTTGCCTTTACTCTGCAAAATTGTATTTCTTTAAAACGTGGTATTCTTACATATTCTTTCGAGAGAAAACTCTCCTGTACCTTTGCTTTTGAGGCTCCACGCTTAGACATACACGCAACACCAAAGCTTTTTGAGTTACAACATGTTCTTTAGGAAAAAGAAGATGATTTCGCACGATGCGGGATTTCCTTAAAACGTGGTTTTCTGAAAATTTTTAACGAAAGAAAATTGTCCTGTGGGTTCCCTTTTGAGGCAACACGTTTAGACGTACACGCCACACCGAATTTTTTCGAGTTACAACGTGTTGTTTAGGAGATACAAGTTAATTTTTTACGATGCGTTATTTCTTCTCGTAAAGTGTTTCCAATATGTACGTATCTGTCTTTACTCTGCAACACTCTATTTCCTTATAACGTGGTATTCTTACATATTCTTTCTAGAAAAAACTCTCCTTTACATTCTCTTTTGAGGCTACACGCTTAGACATACACACAACACCAAAGTTTTTCGAGTTACAACGTGTTGTTTAGGAAAAACAAGATAATTTTGCATGATGAGGGATTTCCTTATATCGTGGTTTTCTGACAAATTTTGAAGAAAGAAAATTCTCCTGTGGGGTCTCTTTTGAGGCTACACTTTTAGACGTACACGCCAAACCAAATCTTTTCGAGTTACCACTTGTTGTTTAGGAGATACAAGCTTATATTTTATGATGTGTCATTTCTTCTCGTAAAGTGTTTCCAATATGTACGTATTTGTCTTTACTCTCCAACACTGTATTTCCTTATAACGTTGTATTCTTACATGTTCTTTCGAGAGAAAACTCTCCTGTGCATTCTCTTTTGAGGCTACACGCTGAGACATACATGCAACACCAAAGCTTTTCGTGTTACAAGTTGTTTAGGAAAAACAAGATAATTTCGCACGATGGGGGATTTCCTTAAAACGTGGTTTTCTGACAAATTTTGACGAAAGAAAATTCTCCTTTGTGTTCTCTTTTGCGGCTACACGTTTAGACGTACACGCCAAACCAAACCTTTTCGAGTTACCACGTGTTGTTTAGGAGATACAAGCTAATTTTGTATGATGCGTTATTTCTTCTCCTAAAGTGTTTCCAATATGTACTTATTTGCCTTTACTCGGCAAAATTGTATTTCTTTATAACGTCTATTCTTACATATTCTTTCGAGAGAAAACTCTCCTGTGCCTTCGCTTTTGAGGCTCCACGCTTAAACATACACGCAACACCAAAGTTTTTTGAGTTACAACATGTTGTTTAGGAAAAAGAAGATGATTTAGCACGATGCTGGATTTCCTTAAAACGTGGTTTTCTGAAAAATCTAACGAAAGAAAATTGTCCTGTGGGTTCTCTTTTGAGGCTACACGTTTAGACGTACATGCCACACCAAATCTTTTCGAGTTACAACGTGTTGTTTAGGAGAAACAAGTTAATTTTTTACGATGCGTTATTTCTTCTCGTAGAGAGTTTCCAATATGTACGTATTTGTCTTTACTCTGCAACAATGTATTTCCTTATAACGTGGTATTCTTAAATATTCTTTCGAGAAAAAACTCTCCTTTACATTCTCTTTTGAGGCTACACGCTTAGACATACACGCAACACCAAAGCTTTTCGAGTTACAACTTGTTGTTTAGGAAAAACAAGATAATTTTGCACGATGAGGGATTTCCTTAAAACGTGGTTTTCTCACATATTTTGACGAAAGAAAATTCTCCTGTGGGTTCTCTTTTGAGGCTACACGTTTAGCTGTACACGCCACACCAAATCCTTTCGAGTTACAACCGGTTGTTTAGGAGATACGAGCTAATTTTGTATGATGCATTAGTTCTTCTCGTAAAGTGTTTCCAATACATACGTATTTGTCTTTACTCTGCAACACTGTATTTCCTTATAATGTGATATTCTTACATATTCTTTTGAGGGAAAACTCTCCTGTGTGTTCTCTTTTGAGGCTACATGCTTAGACATACACACAACACCAAAGATTTTCGAGTTACAACGTGTTGTTTAGGAAAAACTAGATAATTTCGCACAATGCGAGATTTCCTTAAAACGTGGTTTCTGACAAATTTTGATGAAAGAAAATTCTCCTGTGGGTTCTCTTTTGAGGCTACACGTTGAGACGTACACGTCACACCAAAACTTTTCGAGTTACAACGAGTTGTTTAGGAGACACAAGCTAATTTTGTATGATGCGATATTTCTTCTTTTAAAGTGTTTCCAATATGTACGTATTTGTCTTTACTCTGCAACACTGTATTTCCTTATAACGTGGTATTCTTACATATTCTTTCGAGAGAAAACTCTCCTGTGCATTCCCTTTTGTGGCTACACACTTAGTCATACACGCAACACCAAAGCTTTTCGAGTTACAACTTGTTGTTTAGGAAAAACAAGATAATTTCGCAGGATGCGGGATTTCGTTAAACGTGATTTTCTGAAAAATTTTGAAGAAAGAAAATTCTCCTATGGGTTCTCTTTTCAGGCTACACGTTTAGACGTACACGCCACACCAAGTCCTTTCGAGTTACCACGTGTTGTTTAGGAGATACAAGCTAATTTTTTACAATGCGTTATTTCTTCTCGTAAAGTGTTTCCATCAAGTATGTATTTGTCTTTACTCTGCAACACTGTATTCCCTTATAACGTTGTATTCTTACATGTTCTTTCGAGAGAAAACTCTCCTGTGCGTACTCTTTAGAGGCTACACGCTTAAACATACACGCAACGCCAAAGATTTTCGAGTTACAATGTGTTGTTTAGGAAAAGCAAGATAATTTCGCACGATGCGAGATTTCCATAAAACGTGGTTTTCTGAAAAATTTTGACAAAAGAAAGTTTTCCTGTGGGTTCTCTTTTGAGGCTACACGTGTAGAAGTACGAGCCACAACAAATCTTTTCGAGTTCCAATTGTTGTTTAGGAGATACAAGATAATTTTGTACGATGTGTTATTTCCTCTCTTAAAGTGTTTCCAATACGTACGTATTTGTCTTTATTCTGCAACACTGTATTTTCTCATAACATGGTATTCTTACAAATTCTTTCGAGAGAAAACTCTCCTGTGCATTCTCTTTTGAGGCTACAAGCTTAGACATACACCCAACTCCAAAGCTTTTCGAGTTACATCATGTTGTTCAGGAAAAAGAAGATGATTTGGCACGATGCGGGGTTTCCTTAAAACGTGGTTTTCTGAAAAATTTTGACGAAAGAAAATTCTCCTGTGGGTTCTCTTTTGAGGCTACACGTTTAGACGTACACGCCGCACCAAATCTTTTCGAGTTACAACGTTTTGTTTAGGAGATACAAGCTAATTTTCTACGATGCGTTACTTCTTCTCGTAAAGTGTTTCCAATATGTACATATTTGTCTGCTCTGCAACACTGTATTTCCTTATAATGTGGTATTCTTACATATTATTTCGAGAGAAAACTATCCTGTGCGTTCTCTTTTGAGGCTACACACTTAGACATACAGGCAACACCAAAGCTTTTCGAGTTACAACATGTTGTTTAGGAAAAACAAGATAATTTCGCACGATGCAGGATTTCCTTAAAACGTGGTTTTCTGACAAATTTTGACGAAAGAAAATTCTCCTGTCGGTTCACTTTTGGGGCTACACATTTAGACGTACACGCCACACCAAATCCTTTAGAGTTACCACGTGTTGTTTAGGAGATACAAGCTAATTTTGTATGATGCGTTATTTCTTCTCGTAAAGTGTTTCCAATACGTACGTATTTGTCTTTACTCTGCAACACTGTATTTCCTTTTAACGTTGTATTATTACATGTTCTTTTGAGAGAAAACTCTCCTGTGCATTGTCTTTAGAGGCAACATGCTTAGACATACACGCAACACCAAAGCTTTTCGAGTTACAACGTGTTGTTTAGGAAAAACAAGATAATTTTGCACGATGCGGGATTTCCTTAAAACGTGGTTCTTTGACAAATTTTGACGAAAAAAAGTTCTCCTGTTGGTTCTCTTTTGAGGCTACAAGTGTAGAAGTACGAGCCACACCAAATATTTTCGAGTTATAACGTGTTGTTTAGGAGATACAAGCAAATTTTGTACGATGCGTTATTTCTTCCCTAAATTGTTTCCAATATGTCGTTATTTATCTTTACTCTGCAACACTGTATTTTCTTATAACGTGGTATTCTTACATATTCTTTCGAGGGAAAACTCTCCTGTGCATGCTCTTTTGAGGCTACACGCTTAGAGGAACACGCACGCCAAAGCTTTTCGAGTTACAACGTGTTGTTTAGGAAAAAGAAGATAATTTCGCACGATGCGAGATTTCCATAAAACGTGGTTTTCAGACAAATTTTGACGGAAGAAAGTTCTCCTCTGGGTTCTCTTTTGAGGCTACACGTGTAGAGGTACGAGCCACACCAAATCTTTTCGAGTTACAATGTGTTGTTTAGGAGATACAAGCTAATTTTGTACAATGCGTTATTTCTTCTCTTAAAGTGTTTCCAATACGTACGTAGTTGTCTTTATTCTGCAACACTGTATTTCCTTATAACGTGGTATTCTTACATATTCTTTCGAGAGAAAACTCTCCTGTGCATTCTCTTTTGAGGCTACATGCTTAGACATACATGCAACACCAAAGCTTTTCGAGTTACAACGTGTTGTTTAGGAAAAACAAGATAATTTCGCACGATGCGCTATTTCCTTAAAAAGTGGTTTCAGACAAATTTTGATGAAAGAAAATTCTCCTGTGGGTTCTCGTTTGAGGCTACACTTTTAGACGTACATGACACACCAAATCTTTTCGAGTTACAACGTGTTGTTTAGGAGATACAAGCTCATTTTTTACGATGCATTATTTCTTCTCCTAAAGTGTTTCCAATATGTACTTATTTTTCTTTACTCTGCAAAATTGTATTTCCTTTTAACGTGGTATTCTTACATATTCTTTCATGAGAACACTCTCCTGTGCCTTCTCTTTTGAGTCTCCACGCTTACACATACACGCAACACCAACGCTTTTCGAGTTACAACATGTTGTTTAGGAAAAAGAAGATGATTTCGCACGATGCGGGATTTCCTTAAAACGTGGTTTTCTGAAAAATTTTGACGAAAGAAAATTCTCCTGTGGGTTCTCTTTTGAGGCTACATGTTTAGATGTACACGCCACACCAAATCTTTTCGAGTTACAACGTGTTGTTTTGGAGATACAAGCTAATTTTGTACGATGCGTTAATTCTTCTCATAAAGTGTTTCCAATACATACGTATTTGTCTTTACTCTGCAACACTGTATTTCCTTATAACGTGGTATTCTTACATATTCTTTAGAGAGAAAAGTATCCTGTGCATTCCCTTTTGAGGCTGCACACTTAGACATACAGGCAACTTCAATGCTTTTAGAGTTACAACGTGTTGTTTATGAAAAACAAGATTATTTCGCACGATGCGGGATTTCCTTAAAACGTGGTTTTCTGACAAATTTTGACGAATGAAAATTCTCCTGTGGGTTCTCTTTTGAGGCTCCACGTTTAGACATACACGCCACACCAAATCCTTTCGAGTTACCACGTGTTGCTTAGGAGATACAAGCTAATTTTCTACGATGCGTTATTTCTTCTCGTAAAGTGTTTCCAATAATTACGTATTTGTCTTTACTCTGCAACACTGTATTTCCTTATAACGTTGTATTCTTACATGTTATTTCGAGAGAAAACTCTCCTGTGCGTTCTCTTTAGAGGCTACAGGCTTAGACATACACGAAACACCAAAGCTTTTTGAGTTACAACATGTTGTTTATGAAAAACAAGATAATTTTGCACGATGCGAGATTTCCTTAAAACGTGGTTTTCTGACAAATTTTGACGAAAGAAAGTTATCCTGTGGTTTCTCTTTTGAGGGTACACGTGTAGACGTACGAGCCACACCAAATCTTTTCGAGTTACAACGCGTACGTATATGTCTTTACTCTGCAAAACTGTATTTCCTTATGAAGTGGTATTCTTACATATCCTTTCGAGAGAAAACTGTCCTGTGCCTTCTCTTTTGAGGCTACACACTTAGACATACACGCAACATGAAAGCTTTTCGACTTACAACGTGTTGTTTAGGAAAAACAAGATAATTTCGCACGATGCGGGATTTCCTTAAAACGTGATTTTCTGAAAAATTTTGACGAAAGAAAATTCTCCTTTTGGTTCTCTTTAGATGCTACATGTTAAGACGTACACGCCACAACAATTCTTTTCGAGATACAACGTGTAGTTTTGGAGATACAAGCTAATTTTGTACTATGCGTTATTTCTTCTCGTAAAGAGTTTCCAATGCGTATGTATATGTCTTTACTCTGCAAAACTGTATTTCCTTATGAAGTGGTATTCTTACATATCCTTTCGAGAGAAAACTGTCCTGTGCCTTCTCTTTTGAGGCTACACTCTTAGACATACACGCAACATGAAAGCTTTTCGACTTACAACGTGTTGTTTAGGAAAAACAAGATAATTTCGCACGATGCGGGATTTCCTTAAAACGTGATTTTCTGAAAAATTTTGACGAAAGAAAATTCTCCTTTTGGTTCTCTTTAGATGCTACATGTTAAGACGTACACGCCACAACAATTCTTTTCGAGATACAACGTGTAGTTTTGGAGATACAAGCTAATTTTGTACTATGCGTTATTTCTTCTCGTAAAGAGTTTCCAATGCGTACGTATATGTCTTTACTCTGCAAAACTGTATTTCCTTATGAAGTGGTATTCTTACATATCCTTTCGAGAGAAAACTGTCCTGTGCCTTCTCTTTTGAGGCTACACACTTAGACATACACGCAACATGAAAGCTTTTCGACTTACAACGTGTTGTTTAGGAAAAACAAGATAATTTCGCACGATGCGGGATTTCCTTAAAACGTGATTTTCTGAAAAATTTTGACGAAAGAAAATTCTCCTTTTGGTTCTCTTTAGATGCTACATGTTAAGACGTACACGCCACAACAATTCTTTTCGAGATACAACGTGTAGTTTTGGAGATACAAGCTAATTTTGTACTATGCGTTATTTCTTCTCGTAAAGAGTTTCCAATGCGTACGTATATGTCTTTACTCTGCAAAACTGTATTTCCTTATGAAGTGGTATTCTTACATATCCTTTCGAGAGAAAACTGTCCTGTGCCTTCTCTTTTGAGGCTACACACTTAGACATACACGCAACATGAAAGCTTTTCGACTTACAACGTGTTGTTTAGGAAAAACAAGATAATTTCGCACGATGCGGGATTTCCTTAAATCGTGATTTTCTGAAAAATTTTGACGAAAGAAAATTCTCCTTTTGGTTCTCTTTAGATGCTACATGTTAAGACGTACACGCCACAACAATTCTTTTCGAGATACAACGTGTAGTTTTGGAGATACAAGCTAATTTTGTACTATGCGTTATTTCTTCTCGTAAAGAGTTTCCAATGCGTACGTATATGTCTTTACTCTGTAAAGCTGTTTTTCCTTATGAAGTGGTATTCTTACATATCCTTTCGAGAGAAAACTGTCCTGTGCCTTCTCTTTTGAGGCTACACACTTAGACATACACGCAACATGAAAGCTTTTCGACTTACAACGTGTTGTTTAGGAAAAACAAGATAATTTCGCACGATGCGGGATTTCCTTAAAACGTGATTTTCTGAAAAATTTTGACGAAAGAAAATTCTCCTTTTGGTTCTCTTTAGATGCTACATGTTAAGACGTGCACGCCACAGCAATTCTTTTCGAGATACAACGTGTAGTTTTGGAGATACAAGCTAATTTTGTACTATGCGTTATTTCTTCTCGTAAAGAGTTTCCAATGCGTACGTATATGTCTTTACTCTGCAAAACTGTATTTCCTTATGAAGTGGTATTCTTACATATCCTTTCGAGAGAAAACTGTCCTGTGCCTTCTCTTTTGAGGCTACACACTTAGACATACACGCAACATGAAAGCTTTTCGACTTACAACGTGTTGTTTAGGAAAAACAAGATCATTTCGCACGATGCGGGATTTCCTTAAAACGTGATTTTCTGAAAAATTTTGACGAAAGAAAATTCTCCTTTTGGTTCTCTTTAGATGCTACATGTTAAGACGTACACGCCACAGCAATTCTTTTCGAGATACAACGTGTAGTTTTGGAGATACAAGCTAATTTTGTACTATGCGTTATTTCTTCTCGTAAAGAGTTTCCAATGCGTACGTATATGTCTTTACTCTGCAAAACTGTATTTCCTTATGAAGTGGTATTCTTACATATCCTTTCGAAAGAAAACTGTCCTGTGCCTTCTCTTTTGAGGCTACACACTTAGACATACACGCAACATGAAAGCTTTTCGACTTACAACGTGTTGTTTAGGAAAAACAAGATAATTTCGCACGATGCGGGATTTCCTTAAAACGTGATTTTCTGAAAAATTTTGACGAAAGAAAATTCTCCTTTTGGTTCTCTTTAGATGCTACATGTTAAGACGTACACGCCACAACAATTCTTTTCGAGATACAACGTGTAGTTTTGGAGATACAAGCTAATTTTGTACTATGCTTTATTTCTTCTCGTAAAGAGTTTCCAATGCGTACGTATATGTCTTTACTCTGCAAAACTGTATTTCCTTATGAAGTGGTATTCTTACATATCCTTTCGAGAGAAAACTGTCCTGTGCCTTCTCTTTTGAGGCTACACACTTAGACATACACGCAACATGAAAGCTTTTCGACTTACAACGTGTTGTTTAGGAAAAACAAGATAATTTCGCACGATGCGGGATTTCCTTAAAACGTGATTTTCTGAAAAATTTTGACGAAAGAAAATTCTCCTTTTGGTTCTCTTTAGATGCTACATGTTAAGACGTACACGCCACAACAATTCTTTTCGAGATACAACGTGTAGTTTTGGAGATACAAGCTAATTTTGTACTATGCGTTATTTCTTCTCGTAAAGAGTTTCCAATGCGTACGTATATGTCTTTACTCTGCAAAACTGTATTTCCTTATGAAGTGGTATTCTTACATATCCTTTCGAGAGAAAACTGTCCTGCGCCTTCTCTTTTGAGGCTACACACTTAGACATACACGCAACATGAAAGCTTTTCGACTTACAACGTGTTGTTTAGGAAAAACAAGATAATTTCGCACGATGCGGGATTTCCTTAAAACGTGATTTTCTGAAAAATTTTGACGAAAGAAAATTCTCCTTTTGGTTCTCTTTAGATGCTACATGTTAAGACGTACACGCCACAACAATTCTTTTCGAGATACAACGTGTAGTTTTGGAGATACAAGCTAATTTTGTACTATGCGTTATTTCTTCTCGTAAAGAGTTTCCAATGCGTACGTATATGTCTTTACTCTGCAAAACTGTATTTCCTTATGAAGTGGTATTCTTACATATCCTTTCGAGAGAAAACTGTCCTGTGCCTTCTCTTTTGAGGCTACACACTTAGACATACACGCAACATGAAAGCTTTTCGACTTACAACGTGTTGTTTAGGAAAAACAAGATAATTTCGCACGATGCGGGATTTCCTTAAAACGTGATTTTCTGAAAAATTTTGACGAAAGAAAATTCTCCTTTTGGTTCTCTTTAGATGCTACATGTTAAGACGTACACGCCACAACAATTCTTTTCGAGATACAACGTGTAGTTTTGGAGATACAAGCTAATTTTGTACTATGCGTTATTTCTTCTCGTAAAGAGTTTCCAATGCGTACGTATATGTCTTTACTCTGCAAAACTGTATTTCCTTATGAAGTGGTATTCTTACATATCCTTTCGAGAGAAAACTGTCCTGTGCCTTCTCTTTTGAGGCTACACACTTAGACATACACGCAACATGAAAGCTTTTCGACTTACAACGTGTTGTTTAGGAAAAACAAGATAATTTCGCACGATGCGGGATTTCCTTAAAACGTGATTTTCTGAAAAATTTTGACGAAAGAAAATTCTCCTTTTGGTTCTCTTTAGATGCTACATGTTAAGACGTACACGCCACAACAATTCTTTTCGAGATACAACGTGTAGTTTTGGAGATACAAGCTAATTTTGTACTATGCGTTATTTCTTCTCGTAAAGAGTTTCCAATGCGTACGTATATGTCTTTACTCTGCAAAACTGTATTTCCTTATGAAGTGGTATTCTTACATAT
The DNA here is from genome assembly GCF_947179515.1 of Apodemus sylvaticus. Lineage (NCBI taxonomy): Eukaryota > Metazoa > Chordata > Mammalia > Rodentia > Muridae > Apodemus > Apodemus sylvaticus. Next base: position 142,621 of record NW_026263118.1, on the reverse strand, counting down.
CCTTTCGAGAGAAAACTGTCCTGTGCCTTCTCTTTTGAGGCTACACACTTAGACATACACGCAACATGAAAGCTTTTCGACTTACAACGTGTTGTTTAGGAAAAACAAGATAATTTCGCACGATGCGGGATTTCCTTAAAACGTGATTTTCTGAAAAATTTTGACGAAAGAAAATTCTCCTTTTGGTTCTCTTTAGATGCTACATGTTAAGACGTACACGCCACAACAATTCTTTTCGAGATACAACGTGTAGTTTTGGAGATACAAGCTAATTTTGTACTATGCGTTATTTCTTCTCGTAAAGAGTTTCCAATGCGTACGTATATGTCTTTACTCTGCAAAACTGTATTTCCTTATGAAGTGGTATTCTTACATATCCTTTCGAGAGAAAACTGTCCTGTGCCTTCTCTTTTGAGGCTACACACTTAGACATACACGCAACATGAAAGCTTTTCGACTTACAACGTGTTGTTTAGGAAAAACAAGATAATTTCGCACGATGCGGGATTTCCTTAAAACGTGATTTTCTGAAAAATTTTGACGAAAGAAAATTCTCCTTTTGGTTCTCTTTAGATGCTACATGTTAAGACGTACACGCCACAACAATTCTTTTCGAGATACAACGTGTAGTTTTGGAGATACAAGCTAATTTTGTACTATGCGTTATTTCTTCTCGTAAAGAGTTTCCAATGCGTACGTATATGTCTTTACTCTGCAAAACTGTATTTCCTTATGAAGTGGTATTCTTACATATCCTTTCGAGAGAAAACTGTCCTGTGCCTTCTCTTTTGAGGCTACACACTTAGACATACACGCAACATGAAAGCTTTTCGACTTACAACGTGTTGTTTAGGAAAAACAAGATAATTTCGCACGATGCGGGATTTCCTTAAAACGTGATTTTCTGAAAAATTTTGACGAAAGAAAATTCTCCTTTTGGTTCTCTTTAGATGCTACATGTTAAGACGTACACGCCACAACAATTCTTTTCGAGATACAACGTGTAGTTTTGGAGATACAAGCTAATTTTGTACTATGCGTTATTTCTTCTCGTAAAGAGTTTCCAATGCGTACGTATATGTCTTTACTCTGCAAAACTGTATTTCCTTATGAAGTGGTATTCTTACATATCCTTTCGAGAGAAAACTGTCCTGTGCCTTCTCTTTTGAGGCTACACACTTAGACATACACGCAACATGAAAGCTTTTCGACTTACAACGTGTTGTTTAGGAAAAACAAGATCATTTCGCACGATGCGGGATTTCCTTAAAACGTGATTTTCTGAAAAATTTTGACGAAAGAAAATTCTCCTTTTGGTTCTCTTTAGATGCTACATGTTAAGACGTACACGCCACAACAATTCTTTTCGAGATACAACGTGTAGTTTTGGAGATACAAGCTAATTTTGTACTATGCGTTATTTCTTCTCGTAAAGAGTTTCCAATGCGTACATATATGTCTTTACTCTGCAAAACTGTATTTCCTTATGAAGTGGTATTCTTACATATCCTTTCGAGAGAAAACTGTCCTGTGCCTTCTCTTTTGAGGCTACACACTTAGACATACACGCAACATGAAAGCTTTTCGACTTACAACGTGTTGTTTAGGAAAAACAAGATAATTTCGCACGATGCGGGATTTCCTTAAAACGTGATTTTCTGAAAAATTTTGACGAAAGAAAATTCTCCTTTTGGTTCTCTTTAGATGCTACATGTTAAGACGTACACGCCACAACAATTCTTTTCGAGATACAACGTGTAGTTTTGGAGATACAAGCTAATTTTGTACTATGTGTTATTTCTTCTCGTAAAGAGTTTCCAATGCGTACGTATATGTCTTTACTCTGCAAAGCTGTATTTCCTTATGAAGTGGTATTCTTACATATCCTTTCGAGAGAAAACTGTCCTGTGCCTTCTCTTTTGAGGCTACACACTTAGACATACACGCAACATGAAAGCTTTTCGACTTACAACGTGTTGTTTAGGAAAAACAAGATAATTTCGCACGATGCGGGATTTCCTTAAAACGTGATTTTCTGAAAAATTTTGACGAAAGAAAATTCTCCTTTTGGTTCTCTTTAGATGCTACATGTTAAGACGTACACGCCACAGCAATTCTTTTCGAGATACAACGTGTAGTTTTGGAGATACAAGCTAATTTTGTACTATGCGTTATTTCTTCTCGTAAAGAGTTTCCAATGCGTACGTATATGTCTTTACTCTGCAAAACTGTATTTCCTTATGAAGTGGTATTCTTACATATCCTTTCGAGAGAAAACTGTCCTGTGCCTTCTCTTTTGAGGCTACACACTTAGACATACACGCAACATGAAAGCTTTTCGACTTACAACGTGTTGTTTAGGAAAAACAAGATAATTTCGCACGATGCGGGATTTCCTTAAAACGTGATTTTCTGAAAAATTTTGACGAAAGAAAATTCTCCTTTTGGTTCTCTTTAGATGCTACATGTTAAGACGTACACGCCACTGCAATTCTTTTCGAGATACAACGTGTAGTTTTGGAGATACAAGCTAATTTTGTACTATGCGTTATTTCTTCTCGTAAAGAGTTTCCAATGCGTACGTATATGTCTTTACTCTGCAAAACTGTATTTCCTTATGAAGTGGTATTCTTACATATCCTTTCGAGAGAAAACTGTCCTGTGCCTTCTCTTTTGAGGCTACACACTTAGACATACACGCAACATGAAAGCTTTTCGACTTACAACGTGTTGTTTAGGAAAAACAAGATAATTTCGCACGATGCGGGATTTCCTTAAAACGTGATTTTCTGAAAAATTTTGACGAAAGAAAATTCTCCTTTTGGTTCTCTTTAGATGCTACATGTTAAGACGTACACGCCACAACAATTCTTTTCGAGATACAACGTGTAGTTTTGGAGATACAAGCTAATTTTGTACTATGCGTTATTTCTTCTCGTAAAGAGTTTCCAATGCGTACGTATATGTCTTTACTCTGCAAAACTGTATTTCCTTATGAAGTGGTATTCTTACATATCCTTTCGAGAGAAAACTGTCCTGTGCCTTCTCTTTTGAGGCTACACACTTAGACATACACGCAACATGAAAGCTTTTCGACTTACAACGTGTTGTTTAGGAAAAACAAGATAATTTCGCACGATGCGGGATTTCCTTAAAACGTGATTTTCTGAAAAATTTTGACGAAAGAAAATTCTCCTTTTGGTTCTCTTTAGATGCTACATGTTAAGACGTACACGCCACAACAATTCTTTTCGAGATACAACGTGTAGTTTTGGAGATACAAGCTAATTTTGTACTATGCGTTATTTCTTCTCGTAAAGAGTTTCCAATGCGTACGTATATGTCTTTACTCTGCAAAACTGTATTTCCTTATGAAGTGGTATTCTTACATATCCTTTCGAGAGAAAACTGTCCTGTGCCTTCTCTTTTGAGGCTACACACTTAGACATACACGCAACATGAAAGCTTTTCGACTTACAACGTGTTGTTTAGGAAAAACAAGATAATTTCGCACGATGCGGGATTTCCTTAAAACGTGATTTTCTGAAAAATTTTGACGAAAGAAAATTCTCCTTTTGGTTCTCTTTAGATGCTACATGTTAAGACGTACACGCCACAGCAATTCTTTTCGAGATACAACGTGTAGTTTTGGAGATACAAGCTAATTTTGTACTATGCGTTATTTCTTCTCGTAAAGAGTTTCCAATGCGTACGTATATGTCTTTACTCTGCAAAACTGTATTTCCTTATGAAGTGGTATTCTTACATATCCTTTCGAGAGAAAACTGTCCTGTGCCTTCTCTTTTGAGGCTACACACTTAGACATACACGCAACATGAAAGCTTTTCGACTTACAACGTGTTGTTTAGGAAAAACAAGATAATTTCGCACGATGCGGGATTTCCTTAAAACGTGATTTTCTGAAAAATTTTGACGAAAGAAAATTCTCCTTTTGGTTCTCTTTAGATGCTACATGTTAAGACGTACACGCCACTGCAATTCTTTTCGAGATACAACGTGTAGTTTTGGAGATACAAGCTAATTTTGTACTATGCGTTATTTCTTCTCGTAAAGAGTTTCCAATGCGTACGTATATGTCTTTACTCTGCAAAACTGTATTTCCTTATGAAGTGGTATTCTTACATATCCTTTCGAGAGAAAACTGTCCTGTGCCTTCTCTTTTGAGGCTACACACTTAGACATACACGCAACATGAAAGCTTTTCGACTTACAACGTGTTGTTTAGGAAAAACAAGATAATTTCGCACGATGCGGGATTTCCTTAAAACGTGATTTTCTGAAAAATTTTGACGAAAGAAAATTCTCCTTTTGGTTCTCTTTAGATGCTACATGTTAAGACGTACACGCCACAACAATTCTTTTCGAGATACAACGTGTAGTTTTGGAGATACAAGCTAATTTTGTACTATGCGTTATTTCTTCTCGTAAAGAGTTTCCAATGCGTACGTATATGTCTTTACTCTGCAAAACTGTATTTCCTTATGAAGTGGTATTCTTACATATCCTTTCGAGAGAAAACTGTCCTGTGCCTTCTCTTTTGAGGCTACACACTTAGACATACACGCAACATGAAAGCTTTTCGACTTACAACGTGTTGTTTAGGAAAAACAAGATAATTTCGCACGATGCGGGATTTCCTTAAAACGTGATTTTCTGAAAAATTTTGACGAAAGAAAATTCTCCTTTTGGTTCTCTTTAGATGCTACATGTTAAGACGTACACGCCACAACAATTCTTTTCGAGATACAACGTGTAGTTTTGGAGATACAAGCTAATTTTGTACTATGCGTTATTTCTTCTCGTAAAGAGTTTCCAATGCGTACGTATATGTCTTTACTCTGCAAAACTGTATTTCCTTATGAAGTGGTATTCTTACATATCCTTTCGAGAGAAAACTGTCCTGTGCCTTCTCTTTTGAGGCTACACACTTAGACATACACGCAACATGAAAGCTTTTCGACTTACAACGTGTTGTTTAGGAAAAACAAGATAATTTCGCACGATGCGGGATTTCCTTAAAACGTGATTTTCTGAAAAATTTTGACGAAAGAAAATTCTCCTTTTGGTTCTCTTTAGATGCTACATGTTAAGACGTACACGCCACAACAATTCTTTTCGAGATACAACGTGTAGTTTTGGAGATACAAGCTAATTTTGTACTATGTGTTATTTCTTCTCGTAAAGAGTTTCCAATGCGTATGTATATGTCTTTACTCTGCAAAGCTGTATTTCCTTATGAAGTGGTATTCTTACATATCCTTTCGAGAGAAAACTGTCCTGTGCCTTCTCTTTTGAGGCTACACACTTAGACATACACGCAACATGAAAGCTTTTCGACTTACAACGTGTTGTTTAGGAAAAACAAGATAATTTCGCACGATGCGGGATTTCCTTAAAACGTGATTTTCTGAAAAATTTTGACGAAAGAAAATTCTCCTTTTGGTTCTCTTTAGATGCTACATGTTAAGACGTACACGCCACAGCAATTCTTTTCGAGATACAACGTGTAGTTTTGGAGATACAAGCTAATTTTGTACTATGCGTTATTTCTTCTCGTAAAGAGTTTCCAATGCGTACGTATATGTCTTTACTCTGCAAAACTGTATTTCCTTATGAAGTGGTATTCTTACATATCCTTTCGAGAGAAAACTGTCCTGTGCCTTCTCTTTTGAGGCTACACACTTAGACATACACGCAACATGAAAGCTTTTCGACTTACAACGTGTTGTTTAGGAAAAACAAGATAATTTCGCACGATGCGGGATTTCCTTAAAACGTGATTTTCTGAAAAATTTTGACGAAAGAAAATTCTCCTTTTGGTTCTCTTTAGATGCTACATGTTAAGACGTACACGTCACTGCAATTCTTTTCGAGATACAACGTGTAGTTTTGGAGATACAAGCTAATTTTGTACTATGCGTTATTTCTTCTCGTAAAGAGTTTCCAATGCGTACGTATATGTCTTTACTCTGCAAAACTGTATTTCCTTATGAAGTGGTATTCTTACATATCCTTTCGAGAGAAAACTGTCCTGTGCCTTCTCTTTTGAGGCTACACACTTAGACATACACGCAACATGAAAGCTTTTCGACTTACAACGTGTTGTTTAGGAAAAACAAGATAATTTCGCACGATGCGGGATTTCCTTAAAACGTGATTTTCTGAAAAATTTTGACGAAAGAAAATTCTCCTTTTGGTTCTCTTTAGATGCTACATGTTAAGACGTACACGCCACAACAATTCTTTTCGAGATACAACGTGTAGTTTTGGAGATACAAGCTAATTTTGTACTATGCGTTATTTCTTCTCCTAAAGAGTTTCCAATGCGTACGTATATGTCTTTACTCTGCAAAACTGTATTTCCTTATGAAGTGGTATTCTTACATATCCTTTCGAGAGAAAACTGTCCTGTGCTTTCTCTTTTGAGGCTACACACTTAGACATACACGCAACATGAAAGCTTTTCGACTTACAACGTGTTGTTTAGGAAAAACAAGATAATTTCGCACGATGCGGGATTTCCTTAAAACGTGATTTTCTGAAAAATTTTGACGAAAGAAAATTCTCCTTTTGGTTCTCTTTAGATGCTACATGTTAAGACGTACACGCCACAACAATTCTTTTCGACATACAACGTGTAGTTTTGGAGATACAAGCTAATTTTGTACTATGCGTTATTTCTTCTCGTAAAGAGTTTCCAATGCGTACGTATATGTCTTTACTCTGCAAAACTGTATTTCCTTATGAAGTGGTATTCTTACATATCCTTTCGAGAGAAAACTGTCCTGTGCCTTCTCTTTTGAGGCTACACACTTAGACATACACGCAACATGAAAGCTTTTCGACTTACAACGTGTTGTTTAGGAAAAACAAGATAATTTCGCACGATGTGGGATTTCCTTGAAACGTGATTTTCTGAAAAATTTTGACGAAAGAAAATTCTCCTTTTGGTTCTCTTTAGATGCTACATGTTAAGACGTACACGCCACAACAATTCTTTTCGAGATACAACGTGTAGTTTTGGAGATACAAGCTAATTTTGTACTATGCGTTATTTCTTCTCGTAAGGAGTTTCCAATGCGTACGTATATGTCTTTACTCTGCAAAACTGTATTTCCTTATGAAGTGGTATTCTTACATATCCTTTCGAGAGAAAACTGTCCTGTGCCTTCTCTTTTGAGGCTACACACTTAGACATACACGCAACATGAAAGCTTTTCGACTTACAACGTGTTGTTTAGGAAAAACAAGATAATTTCGCACGATGCGGGATTTCCTTAAAACGTGATTTTCTGAAAAATTTTGACGAAAGAAAATTCTCCTTTTGGTTCTCTTTAGATGCTACATGTTAAGACGTACATGCCACAGCAATTCTTTTCGAGATACAACGTGTAGTTTTGGAGATACAAGCTAATTTTGTACTATGCGTTATTTCTTCTCGTAAAGAGTTTCCAATGCGTAAGTATATATCTTTACTCTGCAAAACTGTATTTCCTTATGAAGTGGTATTCTTACATATCCTTTCGAGAGAAAACTGTCCTGTGCCTTCTCTTTTGAGGCTACACACTTAGACATACACGCAACATGAAAGCTTTTCGACTTACAACGTGTTGTTTAGGAAAAACAAGATAATTTCGCACGATGCGGGATTTCCTTAAAACGTGATTTTCTGAAAAATTTTGACGAAAGAAAATTCTCCTTTTGGTTCTCTTTAGATGCTACATGTTAAGACGTACACGCCACAACAATTCTTTTCGAGATACAACGTGTAGTTTTGGAGATACAAGCTAATTTTGTACTATGCGTTATTTCTTCTGGTAAAGAGTTTCCAATGCGTACTTATATGTCTTTACTCTGCAAAACTGTATTTCCTTATGAAGTGGTATTCTTACATATCCTTTCGAGAGAAAACTGTCCTGTGCCTTCTCTTTTGAGGCTACACACTTAGACATACACGCAACATGAAAGCTTTTCGACTTACCACGTGTTGTTTAGGAAAAACAAGATAATTTCGCACGATGCGGGATTTCCTTAAAACGTGATTTTCTGAAAAATTTTGACGAAAGAAAATTCTCCTTTTGGTTCTCTTTAGATGCTACATGTTAAGACGTACACGCCACAACAATTCTTTTCGAGATACAACGTGTAGTTTTGGAGATACAAGCTAATTTTGTACTATGCGTTATTTCTTCTCGTAAAGAGTTTCCAATGCGTACGTATATGTCTTTACTCTGCAAAACTGTATTTCCTTATGAAGTGGTATTCTTACATATCCTTTCGAGAGAAAACTGTCCTGTGCCTTCTCTTTTGAGGCTACACACTTAGACATACACGCAACATGAAAGCTTTTCGACTTACAACGTGTTGTTTAGGAAAAACAAGATAATTTCGCACGATGCGGGATTTCCTTAAAACGTGATTTTCTGAAAAATTTTGACGAAAGAAAATTCTCCTTTTGGTTCTCTTTAGATGCTACATGTTAAGACGTACACGCCACAACAATTCTTTTCGAGATACAACGTGTAGTTTTGGAGATACAAGCTAATTTTGTACTATGCGTTATTTCTTCTCGTAAAGAGTTTCCAATGCGTACGTATATGTCTTTACTCTGCAAAACTGTATTTCCTTATGAAGTGTTATTCTTACATATCCTTTCGAGAGAAAACTGTCCTGTGCCTTCTCTTTTGAGGCTACACACTTAGACATACACGCAACAAGAAAGCTTTTCGACTTACAACGTGTTGTTTAGGAAAAACAAGATAATTTCGCACGATGCGGGATTTCCTTAAAACGTGATTTTCTGAAAAATTTTGACGAAAGAAAATTCTCCTTTTGGTTCTCTTTAGATGCTACATGTTAAGACGTACACGCCACAACAATTCTTTTCGAGATACAACGTGTAGTTTTGGAGATACAAGCTAATTTTGTACTATGCGTTATTTCTTCTCGTAAAGAGTTTCCAATGCGTAAGTATATGTCTTTACTCTGCAAAGCTGTATTTCCTTATGAAGTGGTATTCTTACATATCCTTTCGAGAGAAAACTGTCCTGTGCCTTCTCTTTTGAGGCTACACACTTAGACATACACGCAACATGAAAGCTTTTCGACTTACAACGTGTTGTTTAGGAAAAACAAGATAATTTCGCACGATGCGGGATTTCCTTAAAACGTGATTTTCTGAATAATTTTGACGAAAGAAAATTCTCCTTTTGGTTTTCTTTAGATGCTACATGTTAAGACGTACACGCCACAACAATTCTTTTCGAGATACAACGTGTAGTTTTGGAGATACAAGCTAATTTTGTACTATGCGTTATTTCTTCTCGTAAAGAGTTTCCAATGCGTACGTATATGTCTTTACTCTGCAAAACTGTATTTCCTTATGAAGTGGTATTCTTACATATCCTTTCGAGAGAAAACTGTCCTGTGCCTTCTCTTTTGAGGCTACACACTTAGACATACACGCAACATGAAAGCTTTTCGACTTACAACGTGTTGTTTAGGAAAAACAAGATAATTTCGCACGATGCGGGATTTCCTTAAAACGTGATTTTCTGAAAAATTTTGACGAAAGAAAATTCTCCTTTTGGTTCTCTTTAGATGCTACATGTTAAGACGTACACGCCACAACAATTCTTTTCGAGATACAACGTGTAGTTTTGGAGATACAAGCTAATTTTGTGCTATGCGTTATTTCTTCTCGTAAAGAGTTTCCAATGCGTACATATATGTCTTTACTCTGCAAAACTGTATTTCCTTATGAAGTGGTATTCTTACATATCCTTTCGAGAGAAAACTGTCCTGTGCCTTCTCTTTTGAGGCTACACACTTAGACATACACGCAACATGAAAGCTTTTCGACTTACAACGTGTTGTTTAGGAAAAACAAGATAATTTCGCACGATGCGGGATTTCCTTAAAACGTGATTTTCTGAAAAATTTTGACGAAAGAAAATTCTCCTTTTGATTCTCTTTAGATGCTACATGTTAAGACGTACACGCCACAGCAATTCTTTTCGAGATACAACGTGTAGTTTTGGAGATACAAGCTAATTTTGTACTATGCGTTATTTCTTCTCGTAAAGAGTTTCCAATGCGTACTTATATGTCTTTACTCTGCAAAACTGTATTTCCTTATGAAGTGGTATTCTTACATATCCTTTCGAGAGAAAACTGTCCTGTGCCTTCTCTTTTGAGGCTACACACTTAGACATACACGCAACATGAAAGCTTTTCGACTTACAACGTGTTGTTTAGGAAAAACAAGATAATTTCGCACGATGCGGGATTTCCTTAAAACGTGATTTTCTGAAAAATTTTGACGAAAGAAAATTCTCCTTTTGGTTCTCTTTAGATGCTACATGTTAAGACGTACACGCCACAACAATTCTTTTCGAGATACAACGTGTAGTTTTGGAGATACAAGCTAATTTTGTACTATGCGTTATTTCTTCTCGTAAAGAGTTTCCAATGCGTACGTATATGTCTTTACTCTGCAAAACTGTATTTCCTTATGAAGTGGTATTCTTACATATCCTTTCGAGAGAAAACTGTCCTGTGCCTTCTCTTTTGAGGCTACACACTTAGACATACACGCAACATGAAAGCTTTTCGACTTACAACGTGTTGTTTAGGAAAAACAAGATAATTTCGCACGATGCGGGATTTCCTTAAAACGTGATTTTCTGAAAAATTTTGACGAAAGAAAATTCTCCTTTTGGTTCTCTTTAGATGCTACATGTTAAGACGTACACGCCACAACAATTCTTTTCGAGATACAACGTGTAGTTTTGGAGATACAAGCTAATTTTGTACTATGCGTTATTTCTTCTCGTAAAGAGGTTCCCATGCGTACGTATATGTCTTTACTCTGCAAAACTGTATTTCCTTATGAAGTGGTATTCTTACATATCCTTTCGAGAGAAAACTGTCCTGTGCCTTCTCTTTTGAGGCTACACACTTAGACATACACGCAACATGAAAGCTTTTCGACTTACAACGTGTTGTTTAGGAAAAACAAGATAATTTCGCACGATGCGGGATTTCCTTAAAACGTGATTTTCTGAAAAATTTTGACGAAAGAAAATTCTCCTTTTGGTTCTCTTTAGATGCTACATGTTAAGACGTACACGCCACAACAATTCTTTTCGAGATACAACGTGTAGTTTTGGAGATACAAGCTAATTTTGTACTATGCGTTATTTCTTCTCGTAAAGAGTTTCCAATGCGTACGTATATGTCTTTACTCTGCAAAACTGTATTTCCTTATGAAGTGGTATTCTTACATATCCTTTCGAGAGAAAACTGTCCTGTGCCTTCTCTTTTGAGGCTACACACTTACACATACACGCAACATGAAAGCTTTTCGACTTACAACGTGTTGTTTAGGAAAACCAAGATAATTTCGCACGATGCGGGATTTCCTTAAAACGTGATTTTCTGAAAAATTTTGACGAAAGAAAATTCTCCTTTTGGTTCTCTTTAGATGCTACATGTTAAGACGTACACGCTTCAACAATTCTTTTCGAGATACAACGTGTAGTTTTGGAGATACAAGCTAATTTTGTACTATGCGTTATTTCTTCTCGTAAAGAGTTTCCAATGCGTACGTATATGTCTTTACTCTGCAAAACTGTATTTCCTTATGAAGTGGTATTCTTACATATCCTTTCGAGAGAAAACTGTCCTGTGCCTTCTCTTTTGAGGCTACACACTTAGACATACACGCAACATGAAAGCTTTTCGACTTACAACGTGTTGTTTAGGAAAAACAAGATAATTTCGCACGATGCGGGATTTCCTTAAAACGTGATTTTCTGAAAAATTTTGACGAAAGAAAATTCTCCTTTTGGTTCTCTTTAGATGCTACATGTTAAGACGTACACGCCACAACAATTCTTTTCGAGATACAACGTGTAGTTTTGGAGATACAAGCTAATTTTGTACTATGCGTTATTTCTTCTCGTAAAGAGTTTCCAATGCGTACGTATATGTCTTTACTCTGCAAAACTGTATTTCCTTATGAAGTGTTATTCTTACATATCCTTTCGAGAGAAAACTGTCCTGTGCCTTCTCTTTTGAGGCTACACACTTAGACATACACGCAACATGAAAGCTTTTCGACTTACAACGTGTTGTTTAGGAAAAACAAGATAATTTCGCACGATGCGGGATTTCCTTAAAACGTGATTTTCTGAAAAATTTTGACGAAAGAAAATTCTCCTTTTGGTTCTCTTTAGATGCTACATGTTAAGACGTACACGCCACAACAATTCTTTTCGAGATACAACGTGTAGTTTTGGAGATACAAGCTAATTTTGTACTATGCGTTATTTCTTCTCGTAAAGAGTTTCCAATGCGTACGTATATGTCTTTACTCTGCAAAACTGTATTTCCTTATGAAGTGGTATTCTTACATATCCTTTCGAGAGAAAACTGTCCTGTGCCTTCTCTTTTGAGGCTACACACTTAGACATACACGCAACATGAAAGCTTTTCGACTTACAACGTGTTGTTTAGGAAAACCAAGATAATTTCGCACGATGCGGGCTTTCCTTAAAACGTGATTTTCTGAAAAATTTTGACGAAAGAAAATTCTCCTTTTGGTTCTCTTTAGATGCTACATGTTAAGACGTACACGCCACAACAATTCTTTTCGAGATACAACGTGTAGTTTTGGAGATACAAGCTAATTTTGTACTATGCGTTATTTCTTCTCGTAAAGAGTTTCCAATGCGTACATATATGTCTTTACTCTGCAAAACTGTATTTCCTTATGAAGTGGTATTCTTACATATCCTTTCGAGAGAAAACTGTCCTGTGCCTTCTCTTTTGAGGCTACACACTTAGACATACACGCAACATGAAAGCTTTTCGACTTACAACGTGTTGTTTAGGAAAACCAAGATAATTTCGCACGATGCGGGATTTCCTTAAAACGTGATTTTCTGAAAAATTTTGACGAAAGAAAATTCTCCTTTTGATTCTCTTTAGATGCTACATGTTAAGACGTACACGCCACAGCAATTCTTTTCGAGATACAACGTGTAGTTTTGGAGATACAAGCTAATTTTGTACTATGCGTTATTTCTTCTCGTAAAGAGTTTCCAATGCGTACGTATATGTCTTTACTCTGCAAAACTGTATTTCCTTATGAAGTGGTATTCTTACATATCCTTTCGAGAGAAAACTGTCCTGTGCCTTCTCTTTTGAGGCTACACACTTAGACATACACGCAACATGAAAGCTTTTCGACTTACAACGTGTTGTTTAGGAAAAACAAGATAATTTCGCACGATGCGGGATTTCCTTAAAACGTGATTTTCTGAAAAATTTTGACGAAAGAAAATTCTCCTTTTGGTTCTCTTTAGATGCTACATGTTAAGACGTACACGCCACAGCAATTCTTTTCGAGATACAACGTGTAGTTTTGGAGATACAAGCTAATTTTGTACTATGCGTTATTTCTTCTCGTAAAGAGTTTCCAATGCGTACGTATATGTCTTTACTCTGCAAAACTGTATTTCCTTATGAAGTGGTATTCTTACATATCCTTTCGAGAGAAAACTGTCCTGTGCCTTCTCTTTTGAGGCTACACACTTAGACATACACGCAACATGAAAGCTTTTCGACTTACAACGTGTTGTTTAGGAAAACCAAGATAATTTCGCACGATGCGGGATTTCCTTAAAACGTGATTTTCTGAAAAATTTTGACGAAAGAAAATTCTCCTTTTGATTCTCTTTAGATGCTACATGTTAAGACGTACACGCCACAACAATTCTTTTCGAGATACAACGTGTAGTTTTGGAGATACAAGCTAATTTTGTACTATGCGTTATTTCTTCTCGTAAAGAGGTTCCCATGCGTACGTATATGTCTTTACTCTGCAAAACTGTATTTCCTTATGAAGTGGTATTCTTACATATCCTTTCGAGAGAAAACTGTCCTGTGCCTTCTCTTTTGAGGCTACACACTTAGACATACACGCAACATGAAAGCTTTTCGACTTACAACGTGTTGTTTAGGAAAAACAAGATAATTTCGCACGATGCGGGATTTCCTTAAAACGTGATTTTCTGAAAAATTTTGACGAAAGAAAATTCTCCTTTTGGTTCTCTTTAGATGCTACATGTTAAGACGTACACGCCACAACAATTCTTTTCGAGATACAACGTGTAGTTTTGGAGATACAAGCTAATTTTGTACTATGCGTTATTTCTTCTCGTAAAGAGTTTCCAATGCGTACGTATATGTCTTTACTCTGCAAAACTGTATTTCCTTATGAAGTGGTATTCTTACATATCCTTTCGAGAGAAAACTGTCCTGTGCCTTCTCTTTTGAGGCTACACACTTACACATACACGCAACATGAAAGCTTTTCGACTTACAACGTGTTGTTTAGGAAAACCAAGATAATTTCGCACGATGCGGGATTTCCTTAAAACGTGATTTTCTGAAAAATTTTGACGAAAGAAAATTCTCCTTTTGGTTCTCTTTAGATGCTACATGTTAAGACGTACACGCCACAACAATTCTTTTCGAGATACAACGTGTAGTTTTGGAGATACAAGCTAATTTTGTACTATGCGTTATTTCTTCTCGTAAAGAGTTTCCAATGCGTACGTATATGTCTTTACTCTGCAAAACTGTATTTCCTTATGAAGTGCTATTCTTACATATCCTTTCGAGAGAAAACTGTCCTGTGCCTTCTCTTTTGAGGCTACACACTTAGACATACACGCAACATGAAAGCTTTTCGACTTACAACGTGTTGTTTAGGAAAAACAAGATAATTTCGCACGATGCGGGATTTCCTTAAAACGTGATTTTCTGAAAAATTTTGACGAAAGAAAATTCTCCTTTTGGTTCTCTTTAGATGCTACATGTTAAGACGTACACGCCACAACAATTCTTTTCGAGATACAACGTGTAGTTTTGGAGATACAAGCTAATTTTGTACTATGCGTTATTTCTTCTCGTAAAGAGTTTCCAATGCGTACGTATATGTCTTTACTCTGCAAAACTGTATTTCCTTATGAAGTGTTATTCTTACATATCCTTTCGAGAGAAAACTGTCCTGTGCCTTCTCTTTTGAGGCTACACACTTAGACATACACGCAACATGAAAGCTTTTCGACTTACAACGTGTTGTTTAGGAAAAACAAGATAATTTCGCACGATGCGGGATTTCCTTAAAACGTGATTTTCTGAAAAATTTTGACGAAAGAAAATTCTCCTTTTGGTTCTCTTTAGATGCTACATGTTAAGACGTACACGCCACAACAATTCTTTTCGAGATACAACGTGTAGTTTTGGAGATACAAGCTAATTTTGTACTATGCGTTATTTCTTCTCGTAAAGAGTTTCCAATGCGTACGTATATGTCTTTACTCTGCAAAACTGTATTTCCTTATGAAGTGTTATTCTTACATATCCTTTCGAGAGAAAACTGTCCTGTGCCTTCTCTTTTGAGGCTACACACTTAGACATACACGCAACATGAAAGCTTTTCGACTTACAACGTGTTGTTTAGGAAAAACAAGATAATTTCGCACGATGCGGGATTTCCTTAAAACGTGATTTTCTGAAAAATTTTGACGAAAGAAAATTCTCCTTTTGGTTCTCTTTAGATGCTACATGTTAAGACGTACACGCCACAACAATTCTTTTCGAGATACAACGTGTAGTTTTGGAGATACAAGCTAATTTTGTACTATGCGTTATTTCTTCTCGTAAAGAGTTTCCAATGCGTACGTATATGTCTTTACTCTGCAAAACTGTATTTCCTTATGAAGTGGTATTCTTACATATCCTTTCGAGAGAAAACTGTCCTGTGCCTTCTCTTTTGAGGCTACACACTTAGACATACACGCAACATGAAAGCTTTTCGACTTACAACGTGTTGTTTAGGAAAACCAAGATAATTTCGCACGATGAGGGCTTTCCTTAAAACGTGATTTTCTGAAAAATTTTGACGAAAGAAAATTCTCCTTTTGGTTCTCTTTAGATGCTACATGTTAAGACGTACACGCCACAACAATTCTTTTCGAGATACAACGTGTAGTTTTGGAGATACAAGCTAATTTTGTACTATGCGTTATTTCTTCTCGTAAAGAGTTTCCAATGCGTACATATATGTCTTTACTCTGCAAAACTGTATTTCCTTATGAAGTGGTATTCTTACATATCCTTTCGAGAGAAAACTGTCCTGTGCCTTCTCTTTTGAGGCTACACACTTAGACATACACGCAACATGAAAGCTTTTCGACTTACAACGTGTTGTTTAGGAAAACCAAGATAATTTCGCACGATGCGGGATTTCCTTAAAACGTGATTTTCTGAAAAATTTTGACGAAAGAAAATTCTCCTTTTGATTCTCTTTAGATGCTACATGTTAAGACGTACACGCCACAGCAATTCTTTTCGAGATACAACGTGTAGTTTTGGAGATACAAGCTAATTTTGTACTATGCGTTATTTCTTCTCGTAAAGAGTTTCCAATGCGTACGTATATGTCTTTACTCTGCAAAACTGTATTTCCTTATGAAGTGGTATTCTTACATATCCTTTCGAGAGAAAACTGTCCTGTGCCTTCTCTTTTGAGGCTACACACTTAGACATACACGCAACATGAAAGCTTTTCGACTTACAACGTGTTGTTTAGGAAAAACAAGATAATTTCGCACGATGCGGGATTTCCTTAAAACGTGATTTTCTGAAAAATTTTGACGAAAGAAAATTCTCCTTTTGGTTCTCTTTAGATGCTACATGTTAAGACGTACACGCCACAGCAATTCTTTTCGAGATACAACGTGTAGTTTTGGAGATACAAGCTAATTTTGTACTATGCGTTATTTCTTCTCGTAAAGAGTTTCCAATGCGTACGTATATGTCTTTACTCTGCAAAACTGTATTTCCTTATGAAGTGGTATTCTTACATATCCTTTCGAGAGAAAACTGTCCTGTGCCTTCTCTTTTGAGGCTACACACTTAGACATACACGCAACATGAAAGCTTTTCGACTTACAACGTGTTGTTTAGGAAAACCAAGATAATTTCGCACGATGCGGGATTTCCTTAAAACGTGATTTTCTGAAAAATTTTGACGAAAGAAAATTCTCCTTTTGATTCTCTTTAGATGCTACATGTTAAGACGTACACGCCACAGCAATTCTTTTCGAGATACAACGTGTAGTTTTGGAGATACAAGCTAATTTTGTACTATGCGTTATTTCTTCTCGTAAAGAGGTTCCCATGCGTACGTATATGTCTTTACTCTGCAAAACTGTATTTCCTTATGAAGTGGTATTCTTACATATCCTTTCGAGAGAAAACTGTCCTGTGCCTTCTCTTTTGAGGCTACACACTTAGACATACACGCAACATGAAAGCTTTTCGACTTACAACGTGTTGTTTAGGAAAAACAAGATAATTTCGCACGATGTGGGATTTCCTTAAAACGTGATTTTCTGAAAAATTTTGACGAAAGAAAATTCTCCTTTTGGTTCTCTTTAGATGCTACATGTTAAGACGTACACGCCACAACAATTCTTTTCGAGATACAACGTGTAGTTTTGGAGATACAAGCTAATTTTGTACTATGCGTTATTTCTTCTCGTAAAGAGTTTCCAATGCGTACGTATATGTCTTTACTCTGCAAAACTGTATTTCCTTATGAAGTGGTATTCTTACATATCCTTTCGAGAGAAAACTGTCCTGTGCCTTCTCTTTTGAGGCTACACACTTACACATACACGCAACATGAAAGCTTTTCGACTTACAACGTGTTGTTTAGGAAAACCAAGATAATTTCGCACGATGCGGGATTTCCTTAAAACGTGATTTTCTGAAAAATTTTGACGAAAGAAAATTCTCCTTTTGGTTCTCTTTAGATGCTACATGTTAAGACGTACACGCCACAACAATTCTTTTCGAGATACAACGTGTAGTTTTGGAGATACAAGCTAATTTTGTACTATGCGTTATTTCTTCTCGTAAAGAGTTTCCAATGCGTACGTATATGTCTTTACTCTGCAAAACTGTATTTCCTTATGAAGTGCTATTCTTACATATCCTTTCGAGAGAAAACTGTCCTGTGCCTTCTCTTTTGAGGCTACACACTTAGACATACACGCAACATGAAAGCTTTTCGACTTACAACGTGTTGTTTAGGAAAAACAAGATAATTTCGCACGATGCGGGATTTCCTTAAAACGTGATTTTCTGAAAAATTTTGACGAAAGAAAATTCTCCTTTTGGTTCTCTTTAGATGCTACATGTTAAGACGTACACGCCACAACAATTCTTTTCGAGATACAACGTGTAGTTTTGGAGATACAAGCTAATTTTGTACTATGCGTTATTTCTTCTCGTAAAGAGTTTCCAATGCGTACGTATATGTCTTTACTCTGCAAAACTGTATTTCCTTATGAAGTGTTATTCTTACATATCCTTTCGAGAGAAAACTGTCCTGTGCCTTCTCTTTTGAGGCTACACACTTAGACATACACGCAACATGAAAGCTTTTCGACTTACAACGTGTTGTTTAGGAAAAACAAGATAATTTCGCACGATGCGGGATTTCCTTAAAACGTGATTTTCTGAAAAATTTTGACGAAAGAAAATTCTCCTTTTGGTTCTCTTTAGATGCTACATGTTAAGACGTACACGCCACAACAATTCTTTTCGAGATACAACGTGTAGTTTTGGAGATACAAGCTAATTTTGTACTATGCGTTATTTCTTCTCGTAAAGAGTTTCCAATGCGTACGTATATGTCTTTACTCTGCAAAGCTGTATTTCCTTATGAAGTGGTATTCTTACATATCCTTTCGAGAGAAAACTGTCCTGTGCCTTCTCTTTTGAGGCTACACACTTAGACATACACGCAACATGAAAGCTTTTCGACTTACAACGTGTTGTTTAGGAAAAACAAGATAATTTCGCACGATGCGGGATTTCCTTAAAACGTGATTTTCTGAAAAATTTTGACGAAAGAAAATTCTCCTTTTGGTTCTCTTTAGATGCTACATGTTAAGACGTACACGCCACAACAATTCTTTTCGAGATACAACGTGTAGTTTTGGAGATACAAGCTAATTTTGTACTATGCGTTATTTCTTCTCGTAAAGAGTTTCCAATGCGTACGTATATGTCTTTACTCTGCAAAACTGTATTTCCTTATGAAGTGGTATTCTTACATATCCTTTCGAGAGAAAACTGTCCTGTGCCTTCTCTTTTGAGGCTACACACTTAGACATACACGCAACATGAAAGCTTTTCGACTTACAACGTGTTGTTTAGGAAAACCAAGATAATTTCGCACGATGCGGGATTTCCTTAAAACGTGATTTTCTGAAAAATTTTGACGAAAGAAAATTCTCCTTTTGGTTCTCTTTAGATGCTACATGTTAAGACGTACACGCCACAGCAATTCTTTTCGAGATACAACGTGTAGTTTTGGAGATACAAGCTAATTTTGTACTATGCGTTATTTCTTCTCGTAAAGAGTTTCCAATGCGTACGTATATGTCTTTACTCTGCAAAACTGTATTTCCTTATGAAGTGGTATTCTTACATATCCTTTCGAGAGAAAACTGTCCTGTGCCTTCTCTTTTGAGGCTACACACTTAGACATACACGCAACATGAAAGCTTTTCGACTTACCACGTGTTGTTTAGGAAAAACAAGATATTTTCGCACGATGCGGGATTTCCTTAAAACGTGATTTTCTGAAAAATTTTGACGAAAGAAAATTCTCCTTTTGGTTCTCTTTAGATGCTACATGTTAAGACGTACACGCCACTGCAATTCTTTTCGAGATACAACGTGTAGTTTTGGAGATACAAGCTAATTTTGTACTATGCGTTATTTCTTCTCGTAAAGAGTTTCCAATGCGTACGTATATGTCTTTACTCTGCAAAACTGTATTTCCTTATGAAGTGGTATTCTTACATATCCTTTCGAGAGAAAACTGTCCTGTGCCTTCTCTTTTGAGGCTACACACTTAGACATACACGCAACATGAAAGCTTTTCGACTTACAACGTGTTGTTTAGGAAAACCAAGATAATTTCGCACGATGCAGGATTTCCTTAAAACGTGATTTTCTGAAAAATTTTGACGAAAGAAAATTCTCCTTTTGGTTCTCTTTAGATGCTACATGTTAAGACGTACACGCCACAACAATTCTTTTCGAGATACAACGTGTAGTTTTGGAGATACAAGCTAATTTTGTACTATGCGTTATTTCTTCTCGTAAAGAGTTTCCAATGCGTACGTATATGTCTTTACTCTGCAAAACTGTATTTCCTTATGAAGTGGTATTCTTACATATCCTTTCGAGAGAAAACTGTCCTGTGCCTTCTCTTTTGAGGCTACACACTTAGACATACACGCAACATGAAAGCTTTTCGACTTACAACGTGTTGTTTAGGAAAAACAAGATAATTTCGCACGATGCGGGATTTCCTTAAAACGTGATTTTCTGAAAAATTTTGACGAAAGAAAATTCTCCTTTTGGTTCTCTTTAGATGCTACATGTTAAGACGTACACGCCACAACAATTCTTTTCGAGATACAACGTGTAGTTTTGGAGATACAAGCTAATTTTGTACTATGCGTTATTTCTTCTCGTAAGGAGTTTCCAATGCGTACGTATATGTCTTTACTCTGCAAAGCTGTATTTCCTTATGAAGTGGTATTCTTACATATCCTTTCGAGAGAAAACTGTCCTGTGCCTTCTCTTTTGAGGCTACACACTTAGACATACACGCAACATGAAAGCTTTTCGACTTACAACGTGTTGTTTAGGAAAAACAAGATAATTTCGCATGATGCGGGATTTCCTTAAAACGTGATTTTCTGAAAAATTTTGACGAAAGAAAATTCTCCTTTTGGTTCTCTTTAGATGCTACATGTTAAGACGTACACGCCACAACAATTCTTTTCGAGATACAACGTGTAGTTTTGGAGATACAAGCTAATTTTGTACTATGCGTTATTTCTTCTCGTAAAGAGTTTCCAATGCGTACGTATATGTCTTTACTCTGCAAAACTGTATTTCCTTATGAAGTGGTATTCTTACATATCCTTTCGAGAGAAAACTGTCCTGTGCCTTCTCTTTTGAGGCTACACACTTAGACATACACGCAACATGAAAGCTTTTCGACTTACAACGTGTTGTTTAGGAAAAACAAGATAATTTCGCACGATGCGGGATTTCCTTAAAACGTGATTTTCTGAAAAATTTTGACGAAAGAAAATTCTCCTTTTGGTTCTCTTTAGATGCTACATGTTAAGACGTACACGCCACAGCAATTCTTTTCGAGATACAACGAGTAGTTTTGGAGATACAAGCTAATTTTGTACTATGCGTTATTTCTTCTCGTAAAGAGTTTCCAATGCGTACGTATATATCTTTACTCTGCAAAACTGTATTTCCTTATGAAGTGGTATTCTTACATATCCTTTCGAGAGAAAACTGTCCTGTGCCTTCTCTTTTGAGGCTACACACTTAGACATACACGCAACATGAAAGCTTTTCGACTTACAACGTGTTGTTTAGGAAAAACAAGATAATTTCGCACGATGCGGGATTTCCTTAAAACGTGATTTTCTGAAAAATTTTGACGAAAGAAAATTCTCCTTTTGGTTCTCTTTAGATGCTACATGTTAAGACGTACACGCCACAACAATTCTTTTCGAGATACAACGTGTAGTTTTGGAGATACAAGCTAATTTTGTACTATGCGTTATTTCTTCTCGTAAAGAGTTTCCAATGCGTACGTATATGTCTTTACTCTGCAAAGCTGTATTTCCTTATGAAGTGGTATTCTTACATATCCTTTCGAGAGAAAACTGTCCTGTGCCTTCTCTTTTGAGGCTACACACTTAGACATACACGCAACATGAAAGCTTTTCGACTTACAACGTGTTGTTTAGGAAAAACAAGATAATTTCGCACGATGCGGGATTTCCTTAAAACGTGATTTTCTGAAAAATTTTGACGAAAGAAAATTCTCCTTTTGGTTCTCTTTAGATGCTACATGTTAAGACGTACACGCCACAACAATTCTTTTCGAGATACAACGTGTAGTTTTGGAGATACAAGCTAATTTTGTACTATGCGTTATTTCTTCTCGTAAAGAGTTTCCAATGCGTACGTATATGTCTTTACTCTGCAAAACTGTATTTCCTTATGAAGTGGTATTCTTACATATCCTTTCGAGAGAAAACTGTCCTGTGCCTTCTCTTTTGAGGCTACACACTTAGACATACACGCAACATGAAAGCTTTTCGACTTACAACGTGTTGTTTAGGAAAAACAAGATAATTTCGCACGATGCGGGATTTCCTTAAAACGTGATTTTCTGAAAAATTTTGACGAAAGAAAATTCTCCTTTTGGTTCTCTTTAGATGCTACATGTTAAGACGTACACGCCACAACAATTCTTTTCGAGATACAACGTGTAGTTTTGGAGATACAAGCTAATTTTGTACTATGCGTTATTTCTTCTCGTAAAGAGTTTCCAATGCGTACGTATATGTCTTTACTCTGCAAAACTGTATTTCCTTATGAAGTGTTATTCTTACATATCCTTTCGAGAGAAAACTGTCCTGTGCCTTCTCTTTTGAGGCCACACACTTAGACATACACGCAACATGAAAGCTTTTCGACTTACAACGTGTTGTTTAGGAAAAACAAGATAATTTCGCACGATGCGGGATTTCCTTAAAACGTGATTTTCTGAAAAATTTTGACGAAAGAAAATTCTCCTTTTGGTTCTCTTTAGATGCTACATGTTAAGACGTACACGCCACAACAATTCTTTTCGAGATACAACGTGTAGTTTTGGAGATACAAGCTAATTTTGTACTATGCGTTATTTCTTCTCGTAAAGAGTTTCCAATGCGTACGTATATGTCTTTACTCTGCAAAGCTGTATTTCCTTATGAAGTGGTATTCTTACATATCCTTTCGAGAGAAAACTGTCCTGTGCCTTCTCTTTTGAGGCTACACACTTAGACATACACGCAACATGAAAGCTTTTCGACTTACAACGTGTTGTTTAGGAAAAACAAGATAATTTCGCACGATGCGGGATTTCCTTAAAACGTGATTTTCTGAAAAATTTTGACGAAAGAAAATTCTCCTTTTGGTTCTCTTTAGATGCTACATGTTAAGACGTACACGCCACAACAATTCTTTTCGAGATACAACGTGTAGTTTTGGAGATACAAGCTAATTTTTTACTATGCGTTATTTCTTCTCGTAAAGAGTTTCCAATGCGTACGTATATGTCTTTACTCTGCAAAACTGTATTTCCTTATGAAGTGGTATTCTTACATATCCTTTCGAGAGAAAACTGTCCTGTGCCTTCTCTTTTGAGGCTACACACTTAGACATACACGCAACATGAAAGCTTTTCGACTTACAACGTGTTGTTTAGGAAAAACAAGATAATTTCACACGATGCGGGATTTCCTTAAAACGTGATTTTCTGAAAAATTTTGACGAAAGAAAATTCTCCTTTTGGTTCTCTTTAGATGCTACATGTTAAGACGTACACGCCACAGCAATTCTTTTCGAGATACAACGTGTAGTTTTGGAGATACAAGCTAATTTTGTACTATGCGTTATTTCTTCTCGTAAAGAGTTTCCAATGCGTACGTATATGTCTTTACTCTGCAAAACTGTATTTCCTTATGAAGTGGTATTCTTACATATCCTTTCGAGAGAAAACTGTCCTGTGCCTTCTCTTTTGAGGCTACACACTTAGACATACACGCAACATGAAAGCTTTTCGACTTACCACGTGTTGTTTAGGAAAAACAAGATAATTTCGCACGATGCGGGATTTCCTTAAAACGTGATTTTCTGAAAAATTTTGACGAAAGAAAATTCTCCTTTTGGTTCTCTTTAGATGCTACATGTTAAGACGTACACGCCACTGCAATTCTTTTCGAGATACAACGTGTAGTTTTGGAGATACAAGCTAATTTTGTACTATGCGTTATTTCTTCTCGTAAAGAGTTTCCAATGCGTACGTATATGTCTTTACTCTGCAAAACTGTATTTCCTTATGAAGTGGTATTCTTACATATCCTTTCGAGAGAAAACTGTCCTGTGCCTTCTCTTTTGAGGCTACACACTTAGACATACACGCAACATGAAAGCTTTTCGACTTACAACGTGTTGTTTAGGAAAACCAAGATAATTTCGCACGATGCAGGATTTCCTTAAAACGTGATTTTCTGAAAAATTTTGACGAAAGAAAATTCTCCTTTTGGTTCTCTTTAGATGCTACATGTTAAGACGTACACGCCACAACAATTCTTTTCGAGATACAACGTGTAGTTTTGGAGATACAAGCTAATTTTGTACTATGCGTTATTTCTTCTCGTAAAGAGTTTCCAATGCGTACGTATATGTCTTTACTCTGCAAAACTGTATTTCCTTATGAAGTGGTATTCTTACATATCCTTTCGAGAGAAAACTGTCCTGTGCCTTCTCTTTTGAGGCTACACACTTAGACATACACGCAACATGAAAGCTTTTCGACTTACAACGTGTTGTTTAGGAAAAACAAGATAATTTCGCACGATGCGGGATTTCCTTAAAACGTGATTTTCTGAAAAATTTTGACGAAAGAAAATTCTCCTTTTGGTTCTCTTTAGATGCTACATGTTAAGACGTACACGCCACAACAATTCTTTTCGAGATACAACGTGTAGTTTTGGAGATACAAGCTAATTTTGTACTATGCGTTATTTCTTCTCGTAAAGAGTTTCCAATGCGTACGTATATGTCTTTACTCTGCAAAACTGTATTTCCTTATGAAGTGGTATTCTTACATATCCTTTCGAGAGAAAACTGTCCTGTGCTTTCTCTTTTGAGGCTACACACTTAGACATACACGCAACATGAAAGCTTTTCGACTTACAATGTGTTGTTTAGGAAAAACAAGATAATTTCGCACGATGCGGGATTTCCTTAAAACGTGATTTTCTGAAAAATTTTGACGAAAGAAAATTCTCCTTTTGGTTCTCTTTAGATGCTACATGTTAAGACGTACACGCCACAACAATTCTTTTCGAGATACAACGTGTAGTTTTGGAGATACAAGCTAATTTTGTACTGTGCGTTATTTCTTCTCGTAAAGAGTTTCCAATGCGTACGTATATGTCTTTACTCTGCAAAACTGTATTTCCTTATGAAGTGGTATTCTTACATATCCTTTCGAGAGAAAACTGTCCTGTGCCTTCTCTTTTGAGGCTACACACTTAGACATACACGCAAAATGAAAGCTTTTCGACTTACAACGTGTTGTTTAGGAAAAACAAGATAATTTCGCACGATGCGGGATTTCCTTAAAACGTGATTTTCTGAAAAATTTTGACGAAAGAAAATTCTCCTTTTGGTTCTCTTTAGATGCTACATGTTAAGACGTACACGCCACAACAATTCTTTTCGAGATACAACGTGTAGTTTTGGAGATACAAGCTAATTTTGTACTATGCGTTATTTCTTCTCGTAAGGAGTTTCCAATGCGTACGTATATGTCTTTACTCTGCAAAGCTGTATTTCCTTATGAAGTGGTATTCTTACATATCCTTTCGAGAGAAAACTGTCCTGTGCCTTCTCTTTTGAGGCTACACACTTAGACATACACGCAACATGAAAGCTTTTCGACTTACAACGTGTTGTTTACGAAAAACAAGATAATTTCGCATGATGCGGGATTTCCTTAAAACGTGATTTTCTGAAAAATTTTGACGAAAGAAAATTCTCCTTTTGGTTCTCTTTAGATGCTACATGTTAAGACGTACACGCCACAACAATTCTTTTCGAGATACAACGTGTAGTTTTGGAGATACAAGCTAATTTTGTACTATGCGTTATTTCTTCTCGTAAAGAGTTTCCAATGCGTACGTATATGTCTTTACTCTGCAAAACTGTATTTCCTTATGAAGTGGTATTCTTACATATCCTTTCGAGAGAAAACTGTCCTGTGCCTTCTCTTTTGAGGCTACACACTTAGACATACACGCAACATGAAAGCTTTTCGACTTACAACGTGTTGTTTAGGAAAAACAAGATAATTTCGCACGATGCGGGATTTCCTTAAAACGTGATTTTCTGAAAAATTTTGACGAAAGAAAATTCTCCTTTTGATTCTCTTTAGATGCTACATGTTAAGACGTACACGCCACAGCAATTCTTTTCGAGATACAACGTGTAGTTTTGGAGATACAAGCTAATTTTGTACTATGCGTTATTTCTTCTCGTAAAGAGTTTCCAATGCGTACGTATATATCTTTACTCTGCAAAACTGTATTTCCTTATGAAGTGGTATTCTTACATATCCTTTCGAGAGAAAACTGTCCTGTGCCTTCTCTTTTGAGGCTACACACTTAGACATACACGCAACATGAAAGCTTTTCGACTTACAACGTGTTGTTTAGGAAAAACAAGATAATTTCGCACGATGCGGGATTTCCTTAAAACGTGATTTTCTGAAAAATTTTGACGAAAGAAAATTCTCCTTTTGGTTCTCTTTAGATGCTACATGTTAAGACGTACACGCCACAACAATTCTTTTCGAGATACAACGTGTAGTTTTGGAGATACAAGCTAATTTTGTACTATGCGTTATTTCTTCTCGTAAAGAGTTTCCAATGCGTACGTATATGTCTTTACTCTGCAAAGCTGTATTTCCTTATGAAGTGGTATTCTTACATATCCTTTCGAGAGAAAACTGTCCTGTGCCTTCTCTTTTGAGGCTACACACTTAGACATACACGCAACATGAAAGCTTTTCGACTTACAACGTGTTGTTTAGGAAAAACAAGATAATTTCGCACGATGCGGGATTTCCTTAAAACGTGATTTTCTGAAAAATTTTGACGAAAGAAAATTCTCCTTTTGGTTCTCTTTAGATGCTACATGTTAAGACGTACACGCCACAACAATTCTTTTCGAGATACAACGTGTAGTTTTGGTGATACAAGCTAATTTTGTACTATGCGTTATTTCTTCTCGTAAAGAGTTTCCAATGCGTACGTATATGTCTTTACTCTGCAAAACTGTATTTCCTTATGAAGTGGTATTCTTACATATCCTTTCGAGAGAAAACTGTCCTGTGCCTTCTCTTTTGAGGCTACACACTTAGACATACACGCAACATGAAAGCTTTTCGACTTACAACGTGTTGTTTAGGAAAAACAAGATAATTTCGCACGATGCGGGATTTCCTTAAAACGTGATTTTCTGAAAAATTTTGACGAAAGAAAATTCTCCTTTTGGTTTTCTTTAGATGCTACATGTTAAGACGTACACGCCACAACAATTCTTTTCGAGATACAACGTGTAGTTTTGGAGATACAAGCTAATTTTGTACTATGCGTTATTTCTTCTCGTAAAGAGTTTCCAATGCGTACGTATATGTCTTTACTCTGCAAAACTGTATTTCCTTATGAAGTGTTATTCTTACATATCCTTTCGAGAGAAAACTGTCCTGTGCCTTCTCTTTTGAGGCCACACACTTAGACATACACGCAACATGAAAGCTTTTCGACTTACAACGTGTTGTTTAGGAAAAACAAGATAATTTCGCACGATGCGGGATTTCCTTAAAACGTGATTTTCTGAAAAATTTTGACGAAAGAAAATTCTCCTTTTGGTTCTCTTTAGATGCTACATGTTAAGACGTACACGCCACAACAATTCTTTTCGAGATACAACGTGTAGTTTTGGAGATACAAGCTAATTTTGTACTATGCGTTATTTCTTCTCGTAAAGAGTTTCCAATGCGTACGTATATGTCTTTACTCTGCAAAGCTGTATTTCCTTATGAAGTGGTATTCTTACATATCCTTTCGAGAGAAAACTGTCCTGTGCCTTCTCTTTTGAGGCTACACACTTAGACATACACGCAACATGAAAGCTTTTCGACTTACAACGTGTTGTTTAGGAAAAACAAGATAATTTCGCACGATGCGGGATTTCCTTAAAACGTGATTTTCTGAAAAATTTTGACGAAAGAAAATTCTCCTTTTGGTTCTCTTTAGATGCTACATGTTAAGACGTACACGCCACAACAATTCTTTTCGAGATACAACGTGTAGTTTTGGAGATACAAGCTAATTTTGTACTATGCGTTAATTCTTCTCGTAAAGAGTTTCCAATGCGTACGTATATGTCTTTACTCTGCAAAACTGTATTTCCTTATGAAGTGGTATTCTTACATATCCTTTCGAGAGAAAACTGTCCTGTGCCTTCTCTTTTGAGGCTACACACTTAGACATACACGCAACATGAAAGCTTTTCGACTTACAACGTGTTGTTTAGGAAAAACAAGATAATTTCGCACGATGCGGGATTTCCTTAAAACGTGATTTTCTGAAAAATTTTGACGAAAGAAAATTCTCCTTTTGGTTCTCTTTAGATGCTACATGTTAAGACGTACACACCACAGCAATTCTTTTCGAGATACAACGTGTAGTTTTGGAGATACAAGCTAATTTTGTACTATGCGTTATTTCTTCTCGTAAAGAGTTTCCAATGCGTACGTATATGTCTTTACTCTGCAAAACTGTATTTCCTTATGAAGTGGTATTCTTACATATCCTTTCGAGAGAAAACTGTCCTGTGCCTTCTCTTTTGAGGCTACACACTTAGACATACACGCAACATGAAAGCTTTTCGACTTACAACGTGTTGTTTAGGAAAAACAAGATAATTTCGCACGATGCGGGATTTCCTTAAAACGTGATTTTCTGAAAAATTTTGACGAAAGAAAATTCTCCTTTTGGTTCTCTTTAGATGCTACATGTTAAGACGTACACGCCACAACAATTCTTTTCGAGATACAACGTGTAGTTTTGGAGATACAAGCTAATTTTGTACTATGCGTTATTTCTTCTCGTAAAGAGTTTCCAATGCGTACGTATATGTCTTTACTCTGCAAAACTGTATTTCCTTATGAAGTGGTATTCTTACATATCCTTTCGAGAGAAAACTGTCCTGTGCTTTCTCTTTTGAGGCTACACACTTAGACATACACGCAACATGAAAGCTTTTCGACTTACAACGTGTTGTTTAGGAAAAACAAGATAATTTCGCACGATGCGGGATTTCCTTAAAACGTGATTTTCTGAAAAATTTTGACGAAAGAAAATTCTCCTTTTGGTTCTCTTTAGATGCTACATGTTAAGACGTACACGCCACAACAATTCTTTTCGAGATACAACGTGTAGTTTTGGAGATACAAGCTAATTTTGTACTATGCGTTATTTCTTCTCGTAAAGAGTTTCCAATGCGTACGTATATGTCTTTACTCTGCAAAACTGTATTTCCTTATGAAGTGGTATTCTTACATATCCTTTCGAGAGAAAACTGTCCTGTGCCTTCTCTTTTGAGGCTACACACTTAGACATACACGCAACATGAAAGCTTTTCGACTTACAACGTGTTGTTTAGGAAAAACAAGATAATTTCGCACGATGCGGGATTTCCTTAAAACGTGATTTTCTGAAAAATTTTGACGAAAGAAAATTCTCCTTTTGGTTCTCTTTAGATGCTACATGTTAAGACGTACACGCCACAACAATTCTTTTCGAGATACAACGTGTAGTTTTGGAGATACAAGCTAATTTTGTACTATGCGTTATTTCTTCTCGTAAGGAGTTTCCAATGCGTACGTATATGTCTTTACTCTGCAAAGCTGTATTTCCTTATGAAGTGGTATTCTTACATATCCTTTCGAGAGAAAACTGTCCTGTGCCTTCTCTTTTGAGGCTACACACTTAGACATACACGCAACATGAAAGCTTTTCGACTTACAACGTGTTGTTTAGGAAAAACAAGATAATTTCGCATGATGCGGGATTTCCTTAAAACGTGATTTTCTGAAAAATTTTGACGAAAGAAAATTCTCCTTTTGGTTCTCTTTAGATGCTACATGTTAAGACGTACACGCCACAACAATTCTTTTCGAGATACAACGTCTAGTTTTGGAGATACAAGCTAATTTTGTACTATGCGTTATTTCTTCTCGTAAAGAGTTTCCAATGCGTACGTATATGTCTTTACTCTGCAAAACTGTATTTCCTTATGAAGTGGTATTCTTACATATCCTTTCGATAGAAAACTGTCCTGTGCCTTCTCTTTTGAGGCTACACACTTAGACATACACGCAACATGAAAGCTTTTCGACTTACAACGTGTTGTTTAGGAAAAACAAGATAATTTCGCACGATGCGGGATTTCCTTAAAACGTGATTTTCTGAAAAATTTTGACGAAAGAAAATTCTCCTTTTGGTTCTCTTTAGATGCTACATGTTAAGACGTACACGCCACAAGAATTCTTTTCGAGATACAACGTGTAGTTTTGGAGATACAAGCTAATTTTGTACTATGCGTTATTTCTTCTCGTAAAGAGTTTCCAATGCGTACATATATGTCTTTACTCTGCAAAACTGTATTTCCTTATGAAGTGGTATTCTTACATATCCTTTCGAGAGAAAACTGTCCTGTGCCTTCTCTTTTGAGGCTACACACTTAGACATACACGCAACATGAAAGCTTTTCGACTTACAACGTGTTGTTTAGGAAAAACAAGATAATTTCGCACGATGCGGGATTTCCTTAAAACGTGATTTTCTGAAAAATTTTGACGAAAGAAAATTCTCCTTTTGGTTCTCTTTAGATGCTACATGTTAAGACGTACACGCCACAACAATTCTTTTCGAGATACAACGTGTAGTTTTGGAGATACAAGCTAATTTTGTACTATGCGTTATTTCTTCTCGTAAAGAGTTTCCAATGCGTACGTTTATGTCTTTACTCTGCAAAACTGTATTTCCTTATGAAGTGGTATTCTTACATATCCTTTCGAGAGAAAACTGTCCTGTGCTTTCTCTTTTGAGGCTACACACTTAGACATACACGCAACATGAAAGCTTTTCGACTTACAACGTGTTGTTTAGGAAAAACAAGATAATTTCGCACGATGCGGGATTTCCTTAAAACGTGATTTTCTGAAAAATTTTGACGAAAGAAAATTCTCCTTTTGGTTCTCTTTAGATGCTACATGTTAAGACGTACACGCCACAACAATTCTTTTCGAGATACAACGTGTAGTTTTGGAGATACAAGCTAATTTTGTACTATGCGTTATTTCTTCTCGTAAAGAGTTTCCAATGCGTACGTATATGTCTTTACTCTGCAAAACTGTATTTCCTTATGAAGTGGTATTCTTACATATCCTTTCGAGAGAAAACTGTCCTGTGCCTTCTCTTTTGAGGCTACACACTTAGACATACACGCAACATGAAAGCTTTTCGACTTACAACGTGTTGTTTAGGAAAAACAAGATAATTTCGCACGATGCGGGATTTCCTTAAAACGTGATTTTCTGAAAAATTTTGACGAAAGAAAATTCTCCTTTTGGTTCTCTTTAGATGCTACATGTTAAGACGTACACGCCACAGCAATTCTTTTCGAGATACAACGTGTAGTTTTGGAGATACAAGCTAATTTTGTACTATGCGTTATTTCTTCTCGTAAAGAGTTTCCAATGCGTACGTATATATCTTTACTCTGCAAAACTGTATTTCCTTATGAAGTGGTATTCTTACATATCCTTTCGAGAGAAAACTGTCCTGTGCCTTCTCTTTTGAGGCTACACACTTAGACATACACGCAACATGAAAGCTTTTCGACTTACAACGTGTTGTTTAGGAAAAACAAGATAATTTCGCACGATGCGGGATTTCCTTAAAACGTGATTTTCTGAAAAATTTTGACGAAAGAAAATTCTCCTTTTGGTTCTCTTTAGATGCTACATGTTAAGACGTACACGCCACAACAATTCTTTTCGAGATACAACGTGTAGTTTTGGAGATACAAGCTAATTTTGTACTATGCGTTATTTCTTCTCGTAAGGAGTTTCCAATGCGTACGTATATGTCTTTACTCTGCAAAACTGTATTTCGTTATGAAGTGGTATTCTTACATATCCTTTCGAGAGAAAACTGTCCTGTGCCTTCTCTTTTGAGGCTACACACTTAGACATACACGCAACATGAAAGCTTTTCGACTTACAACGTGTTGTTTAGGAAAAACAAGATAATTTCGCACGATGCGGGATTTCCTTAAAACGTGATTTTCTGAAAAATTTTGACGAAAGAAAATTCTCCTTTTGGTTCTCTTTAGATGCTACATGTTAAGACGTACACGCCACAACAATTCTTTTCGAGATACAACGTGTAGTTTTGGAGATACAAGCTAATTTTGTACTATGCGTTATTTCTTCTCGTAAAGAGTTTCCAATGCGTACGTATATGTCTTTACTCTGCAAAACTGTATTTCCTTATGAAGTGGTATTCTTACATATCCTTTCGAGAGAAAACTGTCCTGTGCCTTCCCTTTTGAGGCTACACACTTAGACATACACGCAACATGAAAGCTTTTCGACTTACAACGTGTTGTTTAGGAAAAACAAGATGATTTCGCACGATGCGGGATTTCCTTAAAACGTGATTTTCTGAAAAATTTTGACGAAAGAAAATTCTCCTTTTGGTTCTCTTTAGATGCTACATGTTAAGACGTACACGCCACAACAATTCTTTTCGAGATACAACGTGTAGTTTTGGAGATACAAGCTAATTTTGTACTATGCTTTATTTCTTCTCGTAAAGAGTTTCCAATGCGTACGTATATGTCTTTACTCTGCAAAACTGTATTTCCTTATGAAGTGGTATTCTTACATATCCTTTCGAGAGAAAACTGTCCTGTGCCTTCTCTTTTGAGGCTACACACTTAGACATACACGCAACATGAAAGCTTTTCGACTTACAACGTGTTGTTTAGGAAAAACAAGATAATTTCGCACGATGCGGGATTTCCTTAAAACGTGATTTTCAGAAAAATTTTGACGAAAGAAAATTCTCCTTTTGGTTCTCTTTAGATGCTACATGTTAAGACGTACACGCCACAACAATTCTTTTCGAGATACAACGTGTAGTTTTGGAGATACAAGCTAATTTTGTACTATGCGTTATTTCTTCTCGTAAAGAGTTTCCAATGCGTACGTATATGTCTTTACTCTGCAAAACTGTATTTCCTTATGAAGTGGTATTCTTACATATCCTTTCGAGAGAAAACTGTCCTGTGCCTTCTCTTTTGAGGCTACACACTTAGACATACACGCAACATGAAAGCTTTTCGACTTACAACGTGTTGTTTAGGAAAAACAAGATAATTTCGCACGATGCGGGATTTCCTTAAAACGTGATTTTCTGAAAAATTTTGACGAAAGAAAATTCTGCTTTTGGTTCTCTTTAGATGCTACATGTTAAGACGTACACGCCACAGCAATTCTTTTCGAGATACAACGTGTAGTTTTGGAGATACAAGCTAATTTTGTACTATGCGTTATTTCTTCTCGTAAAGAGTTTCCAATGCGTACGTATATGTCTTTACTCTGCAAAACTGTATTTCCTTATGAAGTGGTATTCTTACATATCCTTTCGAGAGAAAACTGTCCTGTGCCTTCTCTTTTGAGGCTACACACTTAGACATACACGCAACATGAAAGCTTTTCGACTTACAACGTGTTGTTTAGGAAAAACAAGATAATTTCGCACGATGCGGGATTTCCTTAAAACGTGATTTTCTGAAAAATTTTGACGAAAGAAAATTCTCCTTTTGGTTCTCTTTAGATGCTACATGTTAAGACGTACACGCCACAACAATTCTTTTCGAGATACAACGTGTAGTTTTGGAGATACAAGCTAATTTTGGACTATGCGTTATTTCTTCTCGTAAAGAGTTTCCAATGCGTACGTATATGTCTTTACTCTGCAAAACTGTATTTCCTTATGAAGTGGTATTCTTACATATCCTTTCGAGAGAAAACTGTCCTGTGCCTTCTCTTTTGAGGCTACACACTTAGACATACACGCAACATGAAAGCTTTTCGACTTACAACGTGTTGTTTAGGAAAAACAAGATAATTTCGCACGATGCGGGATTTCCTTAAAACGTGATTTTCTGAAAAAGTTTGACGAAAGAAAATTCTCCTTTTGGTTCTCTTTAGATGCTACATGTTAAGACGTACACGCCACAGCAATTCTTTTCGAGATACAACGTGTAGTTTTGGAGATACAAGCTAATTTTGTACTATGCGTTATTTCTTCTCGTAAAGAGTTTCCAATGCGTACGTATATGTCTTTACTCTGCAAAACTGTATTTCCTTATGAAGTGGTATTCTTACATATCCTTTCGAGAGAAAACTGTCCTGTGCCTTCTCTTTTGAGGCTACACACTTAGACATACACGCAACATGAAAGCTTTTCGACTTACCACGTGTTGTTTAGGAAAAACAAGATAATTTCGCACGATGCGGGATTTCCTTAAAACGTGATTTTCTGAAAAATTTTGACGAAAGAAAATTCTCCTTTTGGTTCTCTTTAGATGCTACATGTTAAGACGTACACGCCACAACAATTCTTTTCGAGATACAACGTGTAGTTTTGGAGATACAAGCTAATTTTGTACTATGCGTTATTTCTTCTCGTAAAGAGTTTCCAATGCGTACGTATATGTCTTTACTCTGCAAAACTGTATTTCCTTATGAAGTGGTATTCTTACATATCCTTTCGAGAGAAAACTGTCCTGTGCCTTCTCTTTTGAGGCTACACACTTAGACATACACGCAACATGAAAGCTTTTCGACTTACAACGTGTTGTTTAGGAAAAACAAGATAATTTCGCACGATGCGGGATTTCCTTAAAACGTGATTTTCTGAAAAATTTTGACGAAAGAAAATTCTCCTTTTGGTTCTCTTTAGATGCTACATGTTAAGACGTACACGCCACAACAATTCTTTTCGAGATACAACGTGTAGTTTTGGAGATACAAGCTAATTTTGTACTATGCGTTATTTCTTCTCGTAAAGAGTTTCCAATGCGTACGTATATGTCTTTACTCTGCAAAACTGTATTTCCTTATGAAGTGGTATTCTTACATATCCTTTCGAGAGAAAACTGTCCTGTGCTTTCTCTTTTGAGGCTACACACTTAGACATACACGCAACATGAAAGCTTTTCGACTTACAACGTGTTGTTTAGGAAAAACAAGATAATTTCGCACGATGCGGGATTTCCTTAAAACGTGATTTTCTGAAAAATTTTGACGAAAGAAAATTCTCCTTTTGGTTCTCTTTAGATGCTACATGTTAAGACGTACACGCCACAACAATTCTTTTCGAGATACAACGTGTAGTTTTGGAGATACAAGCTAATTTTGTACTATGCGTTATTTCTTCTCGTAAAGAGTTTCCAATGCGTACGTATATGTCTTTACTCTGCAAAACTGTATTTCCTTATGAAGTGGTATTCTTACATATCCTTTCGAGAGAAAACTGTCCTGTGCCTTCTCTTTTGAGGCTACACACTTAGACATACACGCAACATGAAAGCTTTTCGACTTACAACGTGTTGTTTAGGAAAAACAAGATAATTTCGCACGATGCGGGATTTCCTTAAAACGTGATTTTCTGAAAAATTTTGACGAAAGAAAATTCTCCTTTTGGTTCTCTTTAGATGCTACATGTTAAGACGTACACGCCACAACAATTCTTTTCGAGATACAACGTGTAGTTTTGGAGATACAAGCTAATTTTGTACTATGCGTTATTTCTTCTCGTAAGGAGTTTCCAATGCGTACGTATATGTCTTTACTCTGCAAAGCTGTATTTCCTTATGAAGTGGTATTCTTACATATCCTTTCGAGAGAAAACTGTCCTGTGCCTTCTCTTTTGAGGCTACACACTTAGACATACACGCAACATGAAAGCTTTTCGACTTACAACGTGTTGTTTAGGAAAAACAAGATAATTTCGCATGATGCGGGATTTCCTTAAAACGTGATTTTCTGAAAAATTTTGACGAAAGAAAATTCTCCTTTTGGTTCTCTTTAGATGCTACATGTTAAGACGTACACGCCACAACAATTCTTTTCGAGATACAACGTCTAGTTTTGGAGATACAAGCTAATTTTGTACTATGCGTTATTTCTTCTCGTAAAGAGTTTCCAATGCGTACGTATATGTCTTTACTCTGCAAAACTGTATTTCCTTATGAAGTGGTATTCTTACATATCCTTTCGAGAGAAAACTGTCCTGTGCCTTCTCTTTTGAGGCTACACACTTAGACATACACGCAACATGAAAGCTTTTCGACTTACAACGTGTTGTTTAGGAAAAACAAGATAATTTCGCACGATGCGGGATTTCCTTAAAACGTGATTTTCTGAAAAATTTTGACGAAAGAAAATTCTCCTTTTGGTTCTCTTTAGATGCTACATGTTAAGACGTACACGCCACAGCAATTCTTTTCGAGATACAACGTGTAGTTTTGGAGATACAAGCTAATTTTGTACTATGCGTTATTTCTTCTCGTAAAGAGTTTCCAATGCGTACGTATATATCTTTACTCTGCAAAACTGTATTTCCTTATGAAGTGGTATTCTTACATATCCTTTCGAGAGAAAACTGTCCTGTGCCTTCTCTTTTGAGGCTACACACTTAGACATACACGCAACATGAAAGCTTTTCGACTTACAACGTGTTGTTTAGGAAAAACAAGATAATTTCGCACGATGCGGGATTTCCTTAAAACGTGATTTTCTGAAAAATTTTGACGAAAGAAAATTCTCCCTTTGGTTCTCTTTAGATGCTACATGTTAAGACGTACACGCCACAACAATTCTTTTCGAGATACAACGTGTAGTTTTGGAGATACAAGCTAATTTTGTACTATGCGTTATTTCTTCTCGTAAAGAGTTTCCAATGCGTACGTATATGTCTTTACTCTGCAAAACTGTATTTCCTTATGAAGTGGTATTCTTACATATCCTTTCGAGAGAAAACTGTCCTGTGCCTTCTCTTTTGAGGCTACACACTTAGACATACACGCAACATGAAAGCTTTTCGACTTACAACGTGTTGTTTAGGAAAAACAAGATAATTTCGCACGATGCGGGATTTCCTTAAAACGTGATTTTCTGAAAAATTTTGACGAAAGAAAATTCTCCTTTTGGTTCTCTTTAGATGCTACATGTTAAGACGTACACGCCACAACAATTCTTTTCGAGATACAACGTGTAGTTTTGGAGATACAAGCTAATTTTGTACTATGCGTTATTTCTTCTCGTAAGGAGTTTCCAATGCGTACGTATATGTCTTTACTCTGCAAAGCTGTATTTCCTTATGAAGTGGTATTCTTACATATCCTTTCGAGAGAAAACTGTCCTGTGCCTTCTCTTTTGAGGCTACACACTTAGACATACACGCAACATGAAAGCTTTTCGACTTACAACGTGTTGTTTAGGAAAAACAAGATAATTTCGCACGATGCGGGATTTCCTTAAAACGTGATTTTCTGAAAAATTTTGACGAAAGAAAATTCTCCTTTTGGTTCTCTTTAGATGCTACATGTTAAGACGTACACGCCACAACAATTCTTTTCGAGATACAACGTGTAGTTTTGGAGATACAAGCTAATTTTGTACTATGCGTTATTTCTTCTCGTAAGGAGTTTCCAATGCGTACGTATATGTCTTTACTCTGCAAAACTGTATTTCCTTATGAAGTGGTATTCTTACATATCCTGTCGAGAGAAAACTGTCCTGTGCCTTCTCTTTTGAGGCTACACACTTAGACATACACGCAACATGAAAGCTTTTCGACTTACAACGTGTTGTTTAGGAAAAACAAGATAATTTCGCACGATGCGGGATTTCCTTAAAACGTGATTTTCTGAAAAATTTTGACGAAAGAAAATTCTCCTTTTGGTTCTCTTTAGATGCTACATGTTAAGACGTACACGCCACAACAATTCTTTTCGAGATACAACGTGTAGTTTTGGAGATACAAGCTAATTTTGTACTATGCGTTATTTCTTCTCGTAAAGAGTTTCCAATGCGTACGTATATGTCTTTACTCTGCAAAACTGTATTTCCTTATGAAGTGGTATTCTTACATATCCTTTCGAGAGAAAACTGTCCTGTGCCTTCTCTTTTGAGGCTACACACTTAGACATACACGCAACATGAAAGCTTTTCGACTTACAACGTGTTGTTTAGGAAAAACAAGATAATTTCGCACGATGCGGGATTTCCTTAAAACGTGATTTTCTGAAAAATTTTGACGAAAGAAAATTCTCCTTTTGGTTCTCTTTAGATGCTACATGTTAAGACGTACACGCCACAAGAATTCTTTTCGAGATACAACGTGTAGTTTTGGAGATACAAGCTAATTTTGTACTATGCGTTATTTCTTCTCGTAAAGAGTTTCCAATGCGTACATATATGTCTTTACTCTGCAAAACTGTATTTCCTTATGAAGTGGTATTCTTACATATCCTTTCGAGAGAAAACTGTCCTGTGCCTTCTCTTTTGAGGCTACACACTTAGACATACACGCAACATGAAAGCTTTTCGACTTACAACGTGTTGTTTAGGAAAAACAAGATAATTTCGCACGATGCGGGATTTCCTTAAAACGTGATTTTCTGAAAAATTTTGACGAAAGAAAATTCTCCTTTTGGTTCTCTTTAGATGCTACATGTTAAGACGTACACGCCACAACAATTCTTTTCGAGATACAACGTGTAGTTTTGGAGATACAAGCTAATTTTGTACTATGCGTTATTTCTTCTCGTAAAGAGTTTCCAATGCGTACGTATATGTCTTTACTCTGCAAAACTGTATTTCCTTATGAAGTGGTATTCTTACATATCCTTTCGAGAGAAAACTGTCCTGTGCCTTCTCTTTTGAGGCTACACACTTAGACATACACGCAACATGAAAGCTTTTCGACTTACAACGTGTTGTTTAGGAAAAACAAGATAATTTCGCACGATGCGGGATTTCCTTAAAACGTGATTTTCTGAAAAATTTTGACGAAAGAAAATTCTCCTTTTGGTTCTCTTTAGATGCTACATGTTAAGACGTACACGCCACAACAATTCTTTTCGAGATACAACGTGTAGTTTTGGAGATA
This sequence comes from Apodemus sylvaticus, assembly GCF_947179515.1. Taxonomy (NCBI): domain Eukaryota; kingdom Metazoa; phylum Chordata; class Mammalia; order Rodentia; family Muridae; genus Apodemus; species Apodemus sylvaticus. The sequence continues at coordinate 103,526 of NW_026263118.1, read as the reverse complement.
CAAGCTAATTTTGTACTATGCGTTATTTCTTCTCGTAAGGAGTTTCCAATGCGTACGTATATGTCTTTACTCTGCAAAGCTGTATTTCCTTATGAAGTGGTATTCTTACATATCCTTTCGAGAGAAAACTGTCCTGTGCCTTCTCTTTTGAGGCTACACACTTAGACATACACGCAACATGAAAGCTTTTCGACTTACAACGTGTTGTTTAGGAAAAACAAGATAATTTCGCATGATGCGGGATTTCCTTAAAACGTGATTTTCTGAAAAATTTTGACGAAAGAAAATTCTCCTTTTGGTTCTCTTTAGATGCTACATGTTAAGACGTACACGCCACAACAATTCTTTTCGAGATACAACGTCTAGTTTTGGAGATACAAGCTAATTTTGTACTATGCGTTATTTCTTCTCGTAAAGAGTTTCCAATGCGTACGTATATGTCTTTACTCTGCAAAACTGTATTTCCTTATGAAGTGGTATTCTTACATATCCTTTCGAGAGAAAACTGTCCTGTGCCTTCTCTTTTGAGGCTACACACTTAGACATACACGCAACATGAAAGCTTTTCGACTTACAACGTGTTGTTTAGGAAAAACAAGATAATTTCGCACGATGCGGGATTTCCTTAAAACGTGATTTTCTGAAAAATTTTGACGAAAGAAAATTCTCCTTTTGGTTCTCTTTAGATGCTACATGTTAAGACGTACACGCCACAGCAATTCTTTTCGAGATACAACGTGTAGTTTTGGAGATACAAGCTAATTTTGTACTATGCGTTATTTCTTCTCGTAAAGAGTTTCCAATGCGTACGTATATACCTTTACTCTGCAAAACTGTATTTCCTTATGAAGTGGTATTCTTACATATCCTTTCGAGAGAAAACTGTCCTGTGCCTTCTCTTTTGAGGCTACACACTTAGACATACACGCAACATGAAAGCTTTTCGACTTACAACGTGTTGTTTAGGAAAAACAAGATAATTTCGCACGATGCGGGATTTCCTTAAAACGTGATTTTCTGAAAAATTTTGACGAAAGAAAATTCTCCTTTTGGTTCTCTTTAGATGCTACATGTTAAGACGTACACGCCACAACAATTCTTTTCGAGATACAACGTGTAGTTTTGGAGATACAAGCTAATTTTGTACTATGCGTTATTTCTTCTCGTAAGGAGTTTCCAATGCGTACGTATATGTCTTTACTCTGCAAAACTGTATTTCGTTATGAAGTGGTATTCTTACATATCCTTTCGAGAGAAAACTGTCCTGTGCCTTCTCTTTTGAGGCTACACACTTAGACATACACGCAACATGAAAGCTTTTCGACTTACAACGTGTTGTTTAGGAAAAACAAGATAATTTCGCACGATGCGGGATTTCCTTAAAACGTGATTTTCTGAAAAATTTTGACGAAAGAAAATTCTCCTTTTGGTTCTCTTTAGATGCTACATGTTAAGACGTACACGCCACAACAATTCTTTTCGAGATACAACGTGTAGTTTTGGAGATACAAGCTAATTTTGTACTATGCGTTATTTCTTCTCGTAAAGAGTTTCCAATGCGTACGTATATGTCTTTACTCTGCAAAACTGTATTTCCTTATGAAGTGGTATTCTTACATATCCTTTCGAGAGAAAACTGTCCTGTGCCTTCTCTTTTGAGGCTACACACTTAGACATACACGCAACATGAAAGCTTTTCGACTTACAACGTGTTGTTTAGGAAAAACAAGATGATTTCGCACGATGCGGGATTTCCTTAAAACGTGATTTTCTGAAAAATTTTGACGAAAGAAAATTCTCCTTTTGGTTCTCTTTAGATGCTACATGTTAAGACGTACACGCCACAACAATTCTTTTCGAGATACAACGTGTAGTTTTGGAGATACAAGCTAATTTTGTACTATGCTTTATTTCTTCTCGTAAAGAGTTTCCAATGCGTACGTATATGTCTTTACTCTGCAAAACTGTATTTCCTTATGAAGTGGTATTCTTACATATCCTTTCGAGAGAAAACTGTCCTGTGCCTTCTCTTTTGAGGCTACACACTTAGACATACACGCAACATGAAAGCTTTTCGACTTACAACGTGTTGTTTAGGAAAAACAAGATAATTTCGCACGATGCGGGATTTCCTTAAAACGTGATTTTCAGAAAAATTTTGACGAAAGAAAATTCTCCTTTTGGTTCTCTTTAGATGCTACATGTTAAGACGTACACGCCACAACAATTCTTTTCGAGATACAACGTGTAGTTTTGGAGATACAAGCTAATTTTGTACTATGCGTTATTTCTTCTCGTAAAGAGTTTCCAATGCGTACGTATATGTCTTTACTCTGCAAAACTGTATTTCCTTATGAAGTGGTATTCTTACATATCCTTTCGAGAGAAAACTGTCCTGTGCCTTCTCTTTTGAGGCTACACACTTAGACATACACGCAACATGAAAGCTTTTCGACTTACAACGTGTTGTTTAGGAAAAACAAGATAATTTCGCACGATGCGGGATTTCCTTAAAACGTGATTTTCTGAAAAATTTTGACGAAAGAAAATTCTGCTTTTGGTTCTCTTTAGATGCTACATGTTAAGACGTACACGCCACAGCAATTCTTTTCGAGATACAACGTGTAGTTTTGGAGATACAAGCTAATTTTGTACTATGCGTTATTTCTTCTCGTAAAGAGTTTCCAATGCGTACGTATATGTCTTTACTCTGCAAAACTGTATTTCCTTATGAAGTGGTATTCTTACATATCCTTTCGAGAGAAAACTGTCCTGTGCCTTCTCTTTTGAGGCTACACACTTAGACATACACGCAACATGAAAGCTTTTCGACTTACAACGTGTTGTTTAGGAAAAACAAGATAATTTCGCACGATGCGGGATTTCCTTAAAACGTGATTTTCTGAAAAATTTTGACGAAAGAAAATTCTCCTTTTGGTTCTCTTTAGATGCTACATGTTAAGACGTACACGCCACAACAATTCTTTTCGAGATACAACGTGTAGTTTTGGAGATACAAGCTAATTTTGTACTATGCGTTATTTCTTCTCGTAAAGAGTTTCCAATGCGTACGTATATGTCTTTACTCTGCAAAACTGTATTTCCTTATGAAGTGGTATTCTTACATATCCTTTCGAGAGAAAACTGTCCTGTGCCTTCTCTTTTGAGGCTACACACTTAGACATACACGCAACATGAAAGCTTTTCGACTTACAACGTGTTGTTTAGGAAAAACAAGATAATTTCGCATGATGCGGGATTTCCTTAAAACGTGATTTTCTGAAAAATTTTGACGAAAGAAAATTCTCCTTTTGGTTCTCTTTAGATGCTACATGTTAAGACGTACACGCCACAACAATTCTTTTCGAGATACAACGTGTAGTTTTGGAGATACAAGCTAATTTTGTACTATGCGTTATTTCTTCTCGTAAGGAGTTTCCAATGCGTACGTATATGTCTTTACTCTGCAAAGCTGTATTTCCTTATGAAGTGGTATTCTTACATATCCTTTCGAGAGAAAACTGTCCTGTGCCTTCTCTTTTGAGGCTACACACTTAGACATACACGCAACATGAAAGCTTTTCGACTTACAACGTGTTGTTTAGGAAAAACAAGATAATTTCGCACGATGCGGGATTTCCTTAAAACGTGATTTTCTGAAAAATTTTGACGAAAGAAAATTCTCCTTTTGGTTCTCTTTAGATGCTACATGTTAAGACGTACACGCCACAACAATTCTTTTCGAGATACAACGTGTAGTTTTGGAGATACAAGCTAATTTTGTACTATGCGTTATTTCTTCTCGTAAAGAGTTTCCAATGCGTACGTATATGTCTTTACTCTGCAAAACTGTATTTCCTTATGAAGTGGTATTCTTACATATCCTTTCGAGAGAAAACTGTCCTGTGCCTTCTCTTTTGAGGCTACACACTTAGACATACACGCAACATGAAAGCTTTTCGACTTACAACGTGTTGTTTAGGAAAAACAAGATAATTTCGCACGATGCGGGATTTCCTTAAAACGTGATTTTCTGAAAAATTTTGACGAAAGAAAATTCTCCTTTTTGTTCTCTTTAGATGCTACATGTTAAGACGTACACGCCACAACAATTCTTTTCGAGATACAACGTGTAGTTTTGGAGATACAAGCTAATTTTGTACTATGCGTTATTTCTTCTCGTAAAGAGTTTCCAATGCGTACATATATGTCTTTACTCTGCAAAACTGTATTTCCTTATGAAGTGGTATTCTTACATATCCTTTCGAGAGAAAACTGTCCTGTGCCTTCTCTTTTGAGGCTATACACTTAGACATACACGCAACATGAAAGCTTTTCGACTTACAACGTGTTGTTTAGGAAAACCAAGATAATTTCGCACGATGCGGGATTTCCTTAAAACGTGATTTTCTGAAAAATTTTGACGAAAGAAAATTCTCCTTTTGATTCTCTTTAGATGCTACATGTTAAGACGTACACGCCACAGCAATTCTTTTCGAGATACAACGTGTAGTTTTGGAGATACAAGCTAATTTTGTACTATGCGTTATTTCTTCTCGTAAAGAGTTTCCAATGCGTACGTATATGTCTTTACTCTGCAAAACTGTATTTCCTTATGAAGTGGTATTCTTACATATCCTTTCGAGAGAAAACTGTCCTGTGCCTTCTCTTTTGAGGCTACACACTTAGACATACACGCAACATGAAAGCTTTTCGACTTACAACGTGTTGTTTAGGAAAAACAAGATAATTTCGCACGATGCGGGATTTCCTTAAAACGTGATTTTCTGAAAAATTTTGACGAAAGAAAATTCTCCTTTTGGTTCTCTTTAGATGCTACATGTTAAGACGTACACGCCACAACAATTCTTTTCGAGATACAACTTGTAGTTTTGGAGATACAAGCTAATTTTGTACTATGCGTTATTTCTTCTCGTAAAGAGTTTCCAATGCGTACGTATATGTCTTTACTCTGCAAAACTGTATTTCCTTATGAAGTGGTATTCTTACATATCCTTTCGAGAGAAAACTGTCCTGTGCCTTCTCTTTTGAGGCTACACACTTAGACATACACGCAACATGAAAGCTTTTCGACTTACAACGTGTTGTTTAGGAAAAACAAGATAATTTCGCACGATGCGGGATTTCCTTAAAACGTGATTTTCTGAAAAATTTTGACGAAAGAAAATTCTCCTTTTGGTTCTCTTTAGATGCTACATGTTAAGACGTACACGCCACAACAATTCTTTTCGAGATACAACGTGTAGTTTTGGAGATACAAGCTAATTTTGTACTATGCGTTATTTCTTCTCGTAAAGAGTTTCCAATGCGTACATATATGTCTTTACTCTGCAAAACTGTATTTCCTTATGAAGTGGTATTCTTACATATCCTTTCGAGAGAAAACTGTCCTGTGCCTTCTCTTTTGAGGCTACACACTTAGACATACACGCAACATGAAAGCTTTTCGACTTACAACGTGTTTTTTAGGAAAAACCAGATAATTTCGCACGATGCGGGATTTCCTTAAAACGTGATTTTCTGAAAAATTTTGACGAAAGAAAATTCTCCTTTTGGTTCTCTTTAGATGCTACATGTTAAGACGTACACGCCACAGCAATTCTTTTCGAGATACAACGTGTAGTTTTGGAGATACAAGCTAATTTTGTACTATGCGTTATTTCTTCTCGTAAAGAGTTTCCAATGCGTACGTATATGTCTTTACTCTGCAAAACTGTATTTCCTTATGAAGTGGTATTCTTACATATCCTGTCGAGAGAAAACTGTCCTGTGCCTTCTCTTTTGAGGCTACACACTTAGACATACACGCAACATGAAAGCTTTTCGACTTACAACGTGTTGTTTAGGAAAACCAAGATAATTTCGCACGATGCGGGATTTCCTTAAAACGTGATTTTCTGAAAAATTTTGACGAAAGAAAATTCTCCTTTTGGTTCTCTTTAGATGCTACATGTTAAGACGTACACGCCACAACAATTCTTTTCGAGATACAACGTGTAGTTTTGGAGATACAAGCTAATTTTGTACTATGCGTTATTTCTTCTCGTAAAGAGTTTCCAATGCGTACGTATATGTCTTTACTCTGCAAAACTGTATTTCCTTATGAAGTGGTATTCTTACATATCCTTTCGAGAGAAAACTGTCCTGTGCCTTCTCTTTTGAGGCTACACACTTAGACATACACGCAACATGAAAGCTTTTCGACTTACAACGTGTTGTTTAGGAAAACCAAGATAATTTCGCACGATGCGGGATTTCCTTAAAACGTGATTTTCTGAAAAATTTTGACGAAAGAAAATTCTCCTTTTGGCTACATGTTAAGACGTACACGCCACAGCAATTCTTTTCGAGATACAACGTGTAGTTTTGGAGATACAAGCTAATTTTGTACTATGCGTTATTTCTTCTCGTAAAGAGTTTCCAATGCGTACGTATATGTCTTTACTCTGCAAAACTGTATTTCCTTATGAAGTGGTAATTCTTACATATCCTTTCCAGAGAAAACTGTCCTGTGCCTTCTCTTTTGAGGCTACACACTTAGGACATACACGCAACATGAAAGCTTTTCGACTTACAACGTGTTGTTTAGGAAAACCAAGATAATTTCGCACGATGCGGGATTTCCTTAAAACGTGATTTTCTGAAAAATTTTGACGAAAGAAAATTCTCCTTTTGGTTCTCTTTAGATGCTACATGTTAAGACGTACACGCCACAAGAATTCTTTTCGAGATACAACGTGTAGTTTTGGAGATACAAGCTAATTTTGTACTATGCGTTATTTCTTCTCGTAAAGAGTTTCCAATGCGTACATATATGTCTTTACTCTGCAAAACTGTATTTCCTTATGAAGTGGTATTCTTACATATCCTTTCGAGAGAAAACTGTCCTGTGCCTTCTCTTTTGAGGCTACACACTTAGACATACACGCAACATGAAAGCTTTTCGACTTACAACGTGTTGTTTAGGAAAACCAAGATAATTTCGCACGATGCGGGATTTCCTTAAAACGTGATTTTCTGAAAAAATTTTGACGAAAGAAAAATTCTCCTTTTGGTTCTCTTTAGATGCTACATGTTAACACGTACACGCCACAACAATTCTTTTTCGAGATACAACGTGTAGTTTTGGAGATACAAGCTAATTTTGTACTATGCGTTATTTTCTTCTCGTAAAGAGTTTCCAATGCGTACGTATATGTCTTTACTCTGCAAAACTGTATTTCCTTATGAAGTGGTATTCTTACATATCCTTTCGAGAGAAAAACTGTCCTGTGCCTTCTCTTTTGAGGCTACATCACTTAGACATACACGCAAACATGAAAGCTTTTCGACTTACAACGTGTTGTTTAGGAAAAAACAAGATAATTTCGCACGATGCGGGATTTCCTTAAAACGTGATTTTCTGAAAAATTTTGACGAAAGAAAATTCTCCTTTTGGTTCTCTTTAGATGCTACATGTTAAGACGTACACGCCACAAGAATTTCTTTTCGAGATACAACGTGTAGTTTTGGAGATACAAGCTAATTTTGTACTATGCGTTATTTCTTCTCGTAAAGAGTTTCCAATGCGTACATATATGTCTTTACTCTGCAAAACCTGTATTTCCTATGAAAGTGGTATTCTTACATATCCTTTCGAGAGAAAACTGTCCTGTGCCTTCTCTTTTGAGGCTACACACTTAGACATACACGCAACATGAAAGCTTTTCGACTTACAACGTGTTGTTTAGGAAAACCAAGATAATTTCGCACGATGCGGGATTTCCTTAAAAACGTGATTTTCTGAAAAATTTTGACGAAAGAAAATTCTCCTTTTGGTTCTCTTTAGATGCTACATGTTACGACGTACACGCCACAGCAATTCTTTTCGAGATACAACGTGTAGTTTTGGAGATACAAGCTAATTTTGTACTATGCGTTATTTCTTCTCGTAAAGAGTTTCCAATGCGTACGTATATGTCTTTACTCTGCAAAACTGTATTTCCTTATGAAGTGGTATTCTTACATATCCTTTCGAGAGAAAACTGTCCTGTGCCTTCTCTTTTGAGGCTACACACTTAGACATACACGCAACATGAAAGCTTTTCGACTTTCAACGTGTTGTTTAGGAAAACCAAGATAATTTCGCACGATGCGGGATTTCCTTAAAACGTGATTTTCTGAAAAATTTTGACGAAAGAAAATTCTCCTTTGATTCTCTTTAGATGCTACATGTTAAGACGTACACGCCACAGCAATTCTTTTCGAGATACAACGTGTAGTTTTGGAGATACAAGCTAATTTTGTACTATGCGTTATTTCTTCTCGTAAAGAGTTTCCAATGCGTACGTATATGTCTTTACTCTGCAAAACTGTATTTCCTTATGAAGTGGTATTCTTACATATCCTTTCGAGAGAAAACTGTCCGGTGCCTTCTCTTTTGAGGCTACACACTTAGACATACACGCAACATGTAAGCTTTTCGACTTACAACGTGTTGTTTAGGAAAAACAAGATAATTTCGCACGATGCGGGATTTCCTTAAAACGTGATTTTCTGAAAAATTTTGACGAAAGAAAATTCTCCTTTTGGTTCTCTTTAGATGCTACATGTTACGACGTACACGCCACAGCAATTCTTTTCGAGATACAACGTGTAGTTTTGGAGATACAAGCTAATTTTGTACTATGCGTTATTTCTTCTCGTAAAGAGTTTCCAATGCGTACGTATATGTCTTTACTCTGCAAAACTGTATTTCCTTATGAAGTGGTATTCTTACATATCCTTTCGAGAGAAAACTGTCCTGTGCCTTCTCTTTTGAGGCCACACACTTAGACATACACGCAACATGAAAGCTTTTCGACTTACAACGTGTTGTTTAGGAAAAACAAAATAATTTCGCACGATGTGGGATTTCCTTAAAACGTGATTTTCTGAAAAATTTTGACGAAAGAAAATTCTCCTTTTGGTTCTCTTTAGATGCTACATGTTAAGACGTACACGCCACAACAATTCTTTTCGAGATACAACGTGTAGTTTTGGAGATACAAGCTAATTTTGTACTATGCGTTATTTCTTCTCGTAAAGAGTTTCCAATGCGTACATATATGTCTTTACTCTGCAAAACTGTATTTCCTTATGAAGTGGTATTCTTACATATCCTTTCGAGAGAAAACTGTCCTGTGCCTTCTCTTTTGAGGCTACACACTTAGACATACACGCAACATGAAAGCTTTTCGACTTACAACGTGTTGTTTAGGAAAACCAAGATAATTTCGCACGATGCGGGATTTCCTTAAAACGTGATTTTCTGAAAAATTTTGACGAAAGAAAATTCTCCTTTTGATTCTCTTTAGATGCTACATGTTAAGACGTACACGCCACAGCAATTCTTTTCGAGATACAACGTGTAGTTTTGGAGATACAAGCTAATTTTGTACTATGCGTTATTTCTTCTCGTAAAGAGTTTCCAATGCGTACGTATATGTCTTTACTCTGCAAAACTGTATTTCCTTATGAAGTGGTATTCTTACATATCCTTTCGAGAGAAAACTGTCCTGTGCCTTCTCTTTTGAGGCTACACACTTAGACATACACGCAACATGAAAGCTTTTCGACTTACAACGTGTTGTTTAGGAAAAACAAGATAATTTCGCACGATGCGGGATTTCCTTAAAACGTGATTTTCTGAAAAATTTTGACGAAAGAAAATTCTCCTTTTGGTTCTCTTTAGATGCTACATGTTAAGACGTACACGCCACAAGAATTCTTTTCGAGATACAACGTGTAGTTTTGGAGATACAAGCTAATTTTGTACTATGCGTTATTTCTTCTCGTAAAGAGTTTCCAATGCGTACATATATGTCTTTACTCTGCAAAACTGTATTTCCTTATGAAGTGGTATTCTTACATATCCTTTCGAGAGAAAACTGTCCTGTGCCTTCTCTTTTGAGGCTACACACTTAGACATACACGCAACATGAAAGCTTTTCGACTTACAACGTGTTGTTTAGGAAAACCAAGATAATTTCGCACGATGCGGGATTTCCTTAAAACGTGATTTTCTGAAAAATTTTGACGAAAGAAAATTCTCCTTTTGGTTCTCTTTAGATGCTACATGTTACGACGTACACGCCACAGCAATTCTTTTCGAGATACAACGTGTAGTTTTGGAGATACAAGCTAATTTTGTACTATGCGTTATTTCTTCTCGTAAAGAGTTTCCAATGCGTACGTATATGTCTTTACTCTGCAAAACTGTATTTCCTTATGAAGTGGTATTCTTACATATCCTTTCGAGAGAAAACTGTCCTGTGCCTTCTCTTTTGAGGCTACACACTTAGACATACACGCAACATGAAAGCTTTTCGACTTTCAACGTGTTGTTTAGGAAAACCAAGATAATTTCGCACGATGCGGGATTTCCTTAAAACGTGATTTTCTGAAAAATTTTGACGAAAGAAATTCTCCTTTGATTCTCTTTAGATGCTACATGTTAAGACGTACACGCCACAGCAATTCTTTTCGAGATACAACGTGTAGTTTTGGAGATACAAGCTAATTTTGTACTATGCGTTATTTCTTCTCGTAAAGAGTTTCCAATGCGTACGTATATGTCTTTACTCTGCAAAACTGTATTTCCTTATGAAGTGGTATTCTTACATATCCTTTCGAGAGAAAACTGTCCGGTGCCTTCTCTTTTGAGGCTACACACTTAGACATACACGCAACATGTAAGCTTTTCGACTTACAACGTGTTGTTTAGGAAAAACAAGATAATTTCGCACGATGCGGGATTTCCTTAAAACGTGATTTTCTGAAAAATTTTGACGAAAGAAAATTCTCCTTTTGGTTCTCTTTAGATGCTACATGTTACGACGTACACGCCACAGCAATTCTTTTCGAGATACAACGTGTAGTTTTGGAGATACAAGCTAATTTTGTACTATGCGTTATTTCTTCTCGTAAAGAGTTTCCAATGCGTACGTATATGTCTTTACTCTGCAAAACTGTATTTCCTTATGAAGTGGTATTCTTACATATCCTTTCGAGAGAAAACTGTCCTGTGCCTTCTCTTTTGAGGCCACACACTTAGACATACACGCAACATGAAAGCTTTTCGACTTACAACGTGTTGTTTAGGAAAAACAAAATAATTTCGCACGATGTGGGATTTCCTTAAAACGTGATTTTCTGAAAAATTTTGACGAAAGAAAATTCTCCTTTTGGTTCTCTTTAGATGCTACATGTTAAGACGTACACGCCACAACAATTCTTTTCGAGATACAACGTGTAGTTTTGGAGATACAAGCTAATTTTGTACTATGCGTTATTTCTTCTCGTAAAGAGTTTCCAATGCGTACATATATGTCTTTACTCTGCAAAACTGTATTTCCTTATGAAGTGGTATTCTTACATATCCTTTCGAGAGAAAACTGTCCTGTGCCTTCTCTTTTGAGGCTACACACTTAGACATACACGCAACATGAAAGCTTTTCGACTTACAACGTGTTGTTTAGGAAAACCAAGATAATTTCGCACGATGCGGGATTTCCTTAAAACGTGATTTTCTGAAAAATTTTGACGAAAGAAAATTCTCCTTTTGATTCTCTTTAGATGCTACATGTTAAGACGTACACGCCACAGCAATTCTTTTCGAGATACAACGTGTAGTTTTGGAGATACAAGCTAATTTTGTACTATGCGTTATTTCTTCTCGTAAAGAGTTTCCAATGCGTACGTATATGTCTTTACTCTGCAAAACTGTATTTCCTTATGAAGTGGTATTCTTACATATCCTTTCGAGAGAAAACTGTCCTGTGCCTTCTCTTTTGAGGCTACACACTTAGACATACACGCAACATGAAAGCTTTTCGACTTACAACGTGTTGTTTAGGAAAAACAAGATAATTTCGCACGATGCGGGATTTCCTTAAAACGTGATTTTCTGAAAAATTTTGACGAAAGAAAATTCTCCTTTTGGTTCTCTTTAGATGCTACATGTTAAGACGTACACGCCACAAGAATTCTTTTCGAGATACAACGTGTAGTTTTGGAGATACAAGCTAATTTTGTACTATGCGTTATTTCTTCTCGTAAAGAGTTTCCAATGCGTACGTATATGTCTTTACTCTGCAAAACTGTATTTCCTTATGAAGTGGTATTCTTACATATCCTTTCGAGAGAAAACTGTCCTGTGCCTTCTCTTTTGAGGCTACACACTTAGACATACACGCAACATGAAAGCTTTTCGACTTACAACGTGTTGTTTAGGAAAAACAAGATAATTTCGCACGATGCGGGATTTCCTTAAAACGTGATTTTCTGAAAAATTTTGACGAAAGAAAATTCTCCTTTTGGTTCTCTTTAGATGCTACATGTTAAGACGTACACGCCACACCAATTCTTTTCGAGTTACAACATGTAGTTTTGGAGATACAAGCTAATTTTGTACTATGCGTTATTTCTTCTCGTAAAGAGTTTCCAATGCGTACGTATATGTCTTTACTCTGCAAAACTGTATTTCCTTATGAAGTGGTATTCTTACATATCCTTTCGAGAGAAAACTGTCCTGTGCCTTCTCTTTTGAGGCTACACACTTAGACATACACGCAACATGAAAGCTTTTCGACTTACAACGTGTTGTTTAGGAAAACCAAGATAATTTCGCACGATGCGGGATTTCCTTAAAACGTGATTTTCTGAAAAATTTTGACGAAAGAAAATTCTCCTTTTGGTTCTCTTTAGATGCTACATGTTAAGACGTACACGCCACAACAATTCTTTTCGAGATACAACGTGTAGTTTTGGAGATACAAGCTAATTTTGTACTATGCGTTATTTCTTCTCGTAAAGAGTTTCCAATGCGTACGTATATGTCTTTACTCTGCAAAACTGTATTTCCTTATGAAGTGGTATTCTTACATATCCTTTCGAGAGAAAACTGTCCTGTGCCTTCTCTTTTGAGGCTACACACTTAGACATACACGCAACATGAAAGCTTTTCGACTTACAACGTGTTGTTTAGGAAAAACAAGATAATTTCGCACGATGCGGGATTTCCTTAAAACGTGATTTTCTGAAAAATTTTGACGAAAGAAAATTCTCCTTTTGGTTCTCTTTAGATGCTACATGTTAAGACGTACACGCCACAACAATTCTTTTCGAGATACAACGTGTAGTTTTGGAGATACAAGCTAATTTTGTACTATGCGTTATTTCTTCTCGTAAAGAGTTTCCAATGCGTACGTATATGTCTTTACTCTGCAAAACTGTATTTCCTTATGAAGTGGTATTCTTACATATCCTTTCGAGAGAAAACTGTCCTGTGCCTTCTCTTTTGAGGCTACACACTTAGACATACACGCAACATGAAAGCTTTTCGACTTACAACGTGTTGTTTAGGAAAAACAAGATAATTTCGCACGATGCGGGATTTCCTTAAAACGTGATTTTCTGAAAAATTTTGACGAAAGAAAATTCTCCTTTTGGTTCTCTTTAGATGCTACATGTTAAGACGTACACGCCACAACAATTCTTTTCGAGATACAACGTGTAGTTTTGGAGATACAAGCTAATTTTGTACTATGCGTTATTTCTTCTCGTAAAGAGTTTCCAATGCGTACATATATGTCTTTACTCTGCAAAACTGTATTTCCTTATGAAGTGGTATTCTTACATATCCTTTCGAGAGAAAACTGTCCTGTGCCTTCTCTTTTGAGGCTACACACTTAGACATACACGCAACATGAAAGCTTTTCGACTTACAACGTGTTGTTTAGGAAAACCAAGATAATTTCGCACGATGCGGGATTTCCTTAAAACGTGATTTTCTGAAAAATTTTGACGAAAGAAAATTCTCCTTTTGATTCTCTTTAGATGCTACATGTTAAGACGTACACGCCACAGCAATTCTTTTCGAGATACAACGTGTAGTTTTGGAGATACAAGCTAATTTTGTACTATGCGTTATTTCTTCTCGTAAAGAGTTTCCAATGCGTACGTATATGTCTTTACTCTGCAAAACTGTATTTCCTTATGAAGTGGTATTCTTACATATCCTTTCGAGAGAAAACTGTCCGGTGCCTTCTCTTTTGAGGCTACACACTTAGACATACACGCAACATGTAAGCTTTTCGACTTACAACGTGTTGTTTAGGAAAAACAAGATAATTTCGCACGATGCGGGATTTCCTTAAAACGTGATTTTCTGAAAAATTTTGACGAAAGAAAATTCTCCTTTTGGTTCTCTTTAGATGCTACATGTTAAGACGTACACGCCACAACAATTCTTTTCGAGATACAACGTGTAGTTTTGGAGATACAAGCTAATTTTGTACTATGCGTTATTTCTTCTCGTAAAGAGTTTCCAATGCGTACGTATATGTCTTTACTCTGCAAAACTGTATTTCCTTATGAAGTGGTATTCTTACATATCCTTTCCAGAGAAAACTGTCCTGTGCCTTCTCTTTTGAGGCTACACACTAGACATACACGCAACATGAAAGCTTTTCGACTTACAACGTGTTGTTTAGGAAAACCAAGATAATTTCGCACGATGCGGGATTTCCTTAAAACGTGATTTTCTGAAAAATTTTGACGAAAGAAAATTCTCCTTTTGGTTCTCTTTAGATGCTACATGTTAAGACGTACACGCCACAAGAATTCTTTTCGAGATACAACGTGTAGTTTTGGAGATACAAGCTAATTTTGTACTATGCGTTATTTCTTCTCGTAAAGAGTTTCCAATGCGTACATATATGTCTTTACTCTGCACAACTGTATTTCCTTATGAAGTGGTATTCTTACATATCCTTTCGAGAGAAAACTGTCCTGTGCCTTCTCTTTTGACGCTACACACTTAGACATACACGCAACATGAAAGCTTTTCGACTTACAACGTGTTGTTTAGGAAAACCAAGATAATTTCGCACGATGCGGGATTTCCTTAAAACGTGATTTTCTGAAAAATTTTGACGAAAGAAAATTCTCCTTTTGGTTCTCTTTAGATGCTACATGTTAACACGTACACGCCACAACAATTCTTTTCGAGATACAACGTGTAGTTTTGGAGATACAAGCTAATTTTGTACTATGCGTTATTTCTTCTCGTAAAGAGTTTCCAATGCGTACGTATATGTCTTTACTCTGCAAAACTGTATTTCCTTATGAAGTGGTATTCTTACATATCCTTTCGAGAGAAAACTGTCCTGTGCCTTCTCTTTTGAGGCTACACACTTAGACATACACGCAACATGAAAGCTTTTCGACTTACAACGTGTTGTTTAGGAAAAACAAGATAATTTCGCACGATGCGGGATTTCCTTAAAACGTGATTTTCTGAAAAATTTTGACGAAAGAAAATTCTCCTTTTGGTTCTCTTTAGATGCTACATGTTAAGACGTACACGCCACAAGAATTCTTTTCGAGATACAACGTGTAGTTTTGGAGATACAAGCTAATTTTGTACTATGCGTTATTTCTTCTCGTAAAGAGTTTCCAATGCGTACATATATGTCTTTACTCTGCAAAACTGTATTTCCTTATGAAGTGGTATTCTTACATATCCTTTCGAGAGAAAACTGTCCTGTGCCTTCTCTTTTGAGGCTACACACTTAGACATACACGCAACATGAAAGCTTTTCGACTTACAACGTGTTGTTTAGGAAAACCAAGATAATTTCGCACGATGCGGGATTTCCTTAAAACGTGATTTTCTGAAAAATTTTGACGAAAGAAAATTCTCCTTTTGGTTCTCTTTAGATGCTACATGTTAAGACGTACACGCCACAACAATTCTTTTCGAGATACAACGTGTAGTTTTGGAGATACAAGCTAATTTTGTACTATGCGTTATTTCTTCTCGTAAAGAGTTTCCAATGCGTACGTATATGTCTTTACTCTGCAAAACTGTATTTCCTTATGAAGTGGTATTCTTACATATCCTTTCGAGAGAAAACTGTCCTGTGCCTTCTCTTTTGAGGCTACACACTTAGACATACACGCAACATGAAAGCTTTTCGACTTACAACGTGTTGTTTAGGAAAAACAAGATAATTTCGCACGATGCGGGATTTCCTTAAAACGTGATTTTCTGAAAAATTTTGACGAAAGAAAATTCTCCTTTTGGTTCTCTTTAGATGCTACATGTTACGACGTACACGCCACAGCAATTCTTTTCGAGATACAACGTGTAGTTTTGGAGATACAAGCTAATTTTGTACTATGCGTTATTTCTTCTCGTAAAGAGTTTCCAATGCGTACGTATATGTCTTTACTCTGCAAAACTGTATTTCCTTATGAAGTGGTATTCTTACATATCCTTTCGAGAGAAAACTGTCCTGTGCCTTCTCTTTTGAGGCTACACACTTAGACATACACGCAACATGAAAGCTTTTCGACTTACAACGTGTTGTTTAGGAAAACCAAGATAATTTCGCACGATGCGGGATTTCCTTAAAACGTGATTTTCTGAAAAATTTTGACGAAAGAAAATTCTCCTTTGATTCTCTTTAGATGCTACATGTTAAGACGTACACGCCACAGCAATTCTTTTCGAGATACAACGTGTAGTTTTGGAGATACAAGCTAATTTTGTACTATGCGTTATTTCTTCTCGTAAAGAGTTTCCAATGCGTACGTATATGTCTTTACTCTGCAAAACTGTATTTCCTTATGAAGTGGTATTCTTACATATCCTTTCGAGAGAAAACTGTCCGGTGCCTTCTCTTTTGAGGCTACACACTTAGACATACACGCAACATGTAAGCTTTTCGACTTACAACGTGTTGTTTAGGAAAAACAAGATAATTTCGCACGATGCGGGATTTCCTTAAAACGTGATTTTCTGAAAAATTTTGACGAAAGAAAATTCTCCTTTTGGTTCTCTTTAGATGCTACATGTTACGTCGTACACGCCACAGCAATTCTTTTCGAGATACAACGTGTAGTTTTGGAGATACAAGCTAATTTTGTACTATGCGTTATTTCTTCTCGTAAAGAGTTTCCAATGCGTACGTATATGTCTTTACTCTGCAAAACTGTATTTCCTTATGAAGTGGTATTCTTACATATCCTTTCGAGAGAAAACTGTCCTGTGCCTTCTCTTTTGAGGCCACACACTTAGACATACACGCAACATGAAAGCTTTTCGACTTACAACGTGTTGTTTAGGAAAAACAAGATAATTTCGCACGATGTGGGATTTCCTTAAAACGTGATTTTCTGAAAAATTTTGACGAAAGAAAATTCTCCTTTTGGTTCTCTTTAGATGCTACATGTTAAGACGTACACGCCACAACAATTCTTTTCGAGATACAACGTGTAGTTTTGGAGATACAAGCTAATTTTGTACTATGCGTTATTTCTTCTCGTAAAGAGTTTCCAATGCGTACGTATATGTCTTTACTCTGCAAAACTGTATTTCCTTATGAAGTGGTATTCTTACATATCCTTTCGAGAGAAAACTGTCCTGTGCCTTCTCTTTTGAGGCTACACACTTAGACATACACGCAACATGAAAGCTTTTCGACTTACAACGTGTTGTTTAGGAAAACCAAGATAATTTCGCACGATGCGGGATTTCCTTAAAACGTGATTTTCTGAAAAATTTTGACGAAAGAAAATTCTCCTTTTGGTTTTCTTTAGATGCTACATGTTAAGACGTACACGCCACAACAATTCTTTTCGAGATACAACGTGTAGTTTTGGAGATACAAGCTAATTTTGTACTATGCGTTATTTCTTCTCGTAAAGAGTTTCCAATGCGTACATATATGTCTTTACTCTGCAAAACTGTATTTCCTTATGAAGTGGTATTCTTACATATCCTTTCGAGAGAAAACTGTCCTGTGCCTTCTCTTTTGAGGCTACACACTTAGACATACACGCAACATGAAAGCTTTTCGACTTACAACGTGTTGTTTAGGAAAACCAAGATAATTTCGCACGATGCGGGATTTCCTTAAAACGTGATTTTCTGAAAAATTTTGACGAAAGAAAATTCTCCTTTTGGTTCTCTTTAGATGCTACATGTTAAGACGTACACGCCACAGCAATTCTTTTCGAGATACAACGTGTAGTTTTGGAGATACAAGCTAATTTTGTACTATGCGTTATTTCTTCTCGTAAAGAGTTTCCAATGCGTACGTATATGTCTTTACTCTGCAAAACTGTATTTCCTTATGAAGTGGTATTCTTACATATCCTGTCGAGAGAAAACTGTCCTGTGCCTTCTCTTTTGAGGCTACACACTTAGACATACACGCAACATGAAAGCTTTTCGACTTACAACGTGTTGTTTAGGAAAACCAAGATAATTTCGCACGATGCGGGATTTCCTTAAAACGTGATTTTCTGAAAAATTTTGACGAAAGAAAATTCTCCTTTTGGTTCTCTTTAGATGCTACATGTTAAGACGTACACGCCACAACAATTCTTTTCGAGATACAACGTGTAGTTTTGGAGATACAAGCTAATTTTGTACTATGCGTTATTTCTTCTCGTAAAGAGTTTCCAATGCGTACGTATATGTCTTTACTCTGCAAAACTGTATTTCCTTATGAAGTGGTATTCTTACATATCCTTTCGAGAGAAAACTGTCCTGTGCCTTCTCTTTGGAGGCTACACACTTAGACATACACGCAACATGAAAGCTTTTCGACTTACAACGTGTTGTTTAGGAAAACCAAGATAATTTCGCACGATGCGGGATTTCCTTAAAACGAGATTTTCTGAAAAATTTTGACGAAAGAAAATTCTCCTTTTTGTTCTCTTTAGATGCTACATGTTAAGACGTACACGCCACAACAATTCTTTTCGAGATACAACGTGTAGTTTTGGAGATACAAGCTAATTTTGTACTATGCGTTATTTCTTCTCGTAAAGAGTTTCCAATGCGTACATATATGTCTTTACTCTGCAAAACTGTATTTCCTTATGAAGTGGTATTCTTACATATCCTTTCGAGAGAAAACTGTCCTGTGCCTTCTCTTTTGAGGCTATACACTTAGACATACACGCAACATGAAAGCTTTTCGACTTACAACGTGTTGTTTAGGAAAACCAAGATAATTTCGCACGATGCGGGATTTCCTTAAAACGTGATTTTCTGAAAAATTTTGACGAAAGAAAATTCTCCTTTTGATTCTCTTTAGATGCTACATGTTAAGACGTACACGCCACAGCAATTCTTTTCGAGATACAACGTGTAGTTTTGGAGATA
This sequence comes from Apodemus sylvaticus, assembly GCF_947179515.1. Lineage (NCBI taxonomy): Eukaryota > Metazoa > Chordata > Mammalia > Rodentia > Muridae > Apodemus > Apodemus sylvaticus. The sequence continues at coordinate 84,304 of NW_026263118.1, read as the reverse complement.
CAAGCTAATTTTGTACTATGCGTTATTTCTTCTCGTAAAGAGTTTCCAATGCGTACGTATATGTCTTTACTCTGCAAAACTGTATTTCCTTATGAAGTGGTATTCTTACATATCCTTTCGAGAGAAAACTGTCCTGTGCCTTCTCTTTTGAGGCTACACACTTAGACATACACGCAACATGAAAGCTTTTCGACTTACAACGTGTTGTTTAGGAAAAACAAGATAATTTCGCACGATGCGGGATTTCCTTAAAACGTGATTTTCTGAAAAATTTTGACGAAAGAAAATTCTCCTTTTGGTTCTCTTTAGATGCTACATGTTAAGACGTACACGCCACAACAATTCTTTTCGAGATACAACTTGTAGTTTTGGAGATACAAGCTAATTTTGTACTATGCGTTATTTCTTCTCGTAAAGAGTTTCCAATGCGTACGTATATGTCTTTACTCTGCAAAACTGTATTTCCTTATGAAGTGGTATTCTTACATATCCTTTCGAGAGAAAACTGTCCTGTGCCTTCTCTTTTGAGGCTACACACTTAGACATACACGCAACATGAAAGCTTTTCGACTTACAACGTGTTGTTTAGGAAAAACAAGATAATTTCGCACGATGCGGGATTTCCTTAAAACGTGATTTTCTGAAAAATTTTGACGAAAGAAAATTCTCCTTTTGGTTCTCTTTAGATGCTACATGTTAAGACGTACACGCCACAACAATTCTTTTCGAGATACAACGTGTAGTTTTGGAGATACAAGCTAATTTTGTACTATGCGTTATTTCTTCTCGTAAAGAGTTTCCAATGCGTACATATATGTCTTTACTCTGCAAAACTGTATTTCCTTATGAAGTGGTATTCTTACATATCCTTTCGAGAGAAAACTGTCCTGTGCCTTCTCTTTTGAGGCTACACACTTAGACATACACGCAACATGAAAGCTTTTCGACTTACAACGTGTTGTTTAGGAAAACCAAGATAATTTCGCACGATGCGGGATTTCCTTAAAACGTGATTTTCTGAAAAATTTTGACGAAAGAAAATTCTCCTTTTGGTTCTCTTTAGATGCTACATGTTAAGACGTACACGCCACAGCAATTCTTTTCGAGATACAACGTGTAGTTTTGGAGATACAAGCTAATTTTGTACTATGCGTTATTTCTTCTCGTAAAGAGTTTCCAATGCGTACGTATATGTCTTTACTCTGCAAAACTGTATTTCCTTATGAAGTGGTATTCTTACATATCCTGTCGAGAGAAAACTGTCCTGTGCCTTCTCTTTTGAGGCTACACACTTAGACATACACGCAACATGAAAGCTTTTCGACTTACAACGTGTTGTTTAGGAAAACCAAGATAATTTCGCACGATGCGGGATTTCCTTAAAACGTGATTTTCTGAAAAATTTTGACGAAAGAAAATTCTCCTTTTGGTTCTCTTTAGATGCTACATGTTAAGACGTACACGCCACAACAATTCTTTTCGAGATACAACGTGTAGTTTTGGAGATACAAGCTAATTTTGTACTATGCGTTATTTCTTCTCGTAAAGAGTTTCCAATGCGTACGTATATGTCTTTACTCTGCAAAACTGTATTTCCTTATGAAGTGGTATTCTTACATATCCTTTCGAGAGAAAACTGTCCTGTGCCTTCTCTTTTGAGGCTACACACTTAGACATACACGCAACATGAAAGCTTTTCGACTTACAACGTGTTGTTTAGGAAAACCAAGATAATTTCGCACGATGCGGGATTTCCTTAAAACGTGATTTTCTGAAAAATTTTGACGAAAGAAAATTCTCCTTTTGATTCTCTTTAGATGCTACATGTTAAGACGTACACGCCACAGCAATTCTTTTCGAGATACAACGTGTAGTTTTGGAGATACAAGCTAATTTTGTACTATGCGTTATTTCTTCTCGTAAAGAGTTTCCAATGCGTACGTATATGTCTTTACTCTGCAAAACTGTATTTCCTTATGAAGTGGTATTCTTACATATCCTTTCGAGAGAAAACTGTCCGGTGCCTTCTCTTTTGAGGCTACACACTTAGACATACACGCAACATGTAAGCTTTTCGACTTACAACGTGTTGTTTAGGAAAATCAAGATAATTTCGCACGATGCGGGATTTCCTTAAAACGTGATTTTCTGAAAAATTTTGACGAAAGAAAATTCTCCTTTTGGTTCTCTTTAGATGCTACATGTTAAGACGTACACGCCACAACAATTCTTTTCGAGATACAACGTGTAGTTTTGGAGATACAAGCTAATTTTGTACTATGCGTTATTTCTTCTCGTAAAGAGTTTCCAATGCGTACGTATATGTCTTTACTCTGCAAAACTGTATTTCCTTATGAAGTGGTATTCTTACATATCCTTTCCAGAGAAAACTGTCCTGTGCCTTCTCTTTTGAGGCTACACACTTAGACATACACGCAACATGAAAGCTTTTCGACTTACAACGTGTTTAGGAAAACCAAGATAATTTCGCACGATGCGGGATTTCCTTAAAACGTGATTTTCTGAAAAATTTTGACGAAAGAAAATTCTCCTTTTGGTTCTCTTTAGATGCTACATGTTAAGACGTACACGCCACAAGAATTCTTTTCGAGATACAACGTGTAGTTTTGGAGATACAAGCTAATTTTGTACTATGCGTTATTTCTTCTCGTAAAGAGTTTCCAATGCGTACATATATGTCTTTACTCTGCAAAACTGTATTTCCTTATGAAGTGGTATTCTTACATATCCTTTCGAGAGAAAACTGTCCTGTGCCTTCTCTTTTGAGGCTACACACTTAGACATACACGCAACATGAAAGCTTTTCGACTTACAACGTGTTGTTTAGGAAAACCAAGATAATTTCGCACGATGCGGGATTTCCTTAAAACGTGATTTTCTGAAAAATTTTGACGAAAGAAAATTCTCCTTTTGGTTCTCTTTAGATGCTACATGTTAACACGTACACGCCACAACAATTCTTTTCGAGATACAACGTGTAGTTTTGGAGATACAAGCTAATTTTGTACTATGCGTTATTTCTTCTCGTAAAGAGTTTCCAATGCGTACGTATATGTCTTTACTCTGCAAAACTGTATTTCCTTATGAAGTGGTATTCTTACATATCCTTTCGAGAGAAAACTGTCCTGTGCCTTCTCTTTTGAGGCTACACACTTAGACATACACGCAACATGAAAGCTTTTCGACTTACAACGTGTTGTTTAGGAAAAACAAGATAATTTCGCACGATGCGGGATTTCCTTAAAACGTGATTTTCTGAAAAATTTTGACGAAAGAAAATTCTCCTTTTGGTTCTCTTTAGATGCTACATGTTAAGACGTACACGCCACAAGAATTCTTTTCGAGATACAACGTGTAGTTTTGGAGATACAAGCTAATTTTGTACTATGCGTTATTTCTTCTCGTAAAGAGTTTCCAATGCGTACATATATGTCTTTACTCTGCAAAACTGTATTTCCTTATGAAGTGGTATTCTTACATATCCTTTCGAGAGAAAACTGTCCTGTGCCTTCTCTTTTGAGGCTACACACTTAGACATACACGCAACATGAAAGCTTTTCGACTTACAACGTGTTGTTTAGGAAAACCAAGATAATTTCGCACGATGCGGGATTTCCTTAAAACGTGATTTTCTGAAAAATTTTGACGAAAGAAAATTCTCCTTTTGGTTCTCTTTAGATGCTACATGTTAAGACGTACACGCCACAACAATTCTTTTCGAGATACAACGTGTAGTTTTGGAGATACAAGCTAATTTTGTACTATGCGTTATTTCTTCTCGTAAAGAGTTTCCAATGCGTACGTATATGTCTTTACTCTGCAAAACTGTATTTCCTTATGAAGTGGTATTCTTACATATCCTTTCGAGAGAAAACTGTCCTGTGCCTTCTCTTTTGAGGCTACACACTTAGACATACACGCAACATGAAAGCTTTTCGACTTACAACGTGTTGTTTAGGAAAAACAAGATAATTTCGCACGATGCGGGATTTCCTTAAAACGTGATTTTCTGAAAAATTTTGACGAAAGAAAATTCTCCTTTTGGTTCTCTTTAGATGCTACATGTTACGACGTACACGCCACAGCAATTCTTTTCGAGATACAACGTGTAGTTTTGGAGATACAAGCTAATTTTGTACTATGCGTTATTTCTTCTCGTAAAGAGTTTCCAATGCGTACGTATATGTCTTTACTCTGCAAAACTGTATTTCCTTATGAAGTGGTATTCTTACATATCCTTTCGAGAGAAAACTGTCCTGTGCCTTCTCTTTTGAGGCTACACACTTAGACATACACGCAACATGAAAGCTTTTCGACTTTCAACGTGTTGTTTAGGAAAACCAAGATAATTTCGCACGATGCGGGATTTCCTTAAAACGTGATTTTCTGAAAAATTTTGACGAAAGAAAATTCTCCTTTGATTCTCTTTAGATGCTACATGTTAAGACGTACACGCCACAGCAATTCTTTTCGAGATACAACGTGTAGTTTTGGAGATACAAGCTAATTTTGTACTATGCGTTATTTCTTCTCGTAAAGAGTTTCCAATGCGTACGTATATGTCTTTACTCTGCAAAACTGTATTTCCTTATGAAGTGGTATTCTTACATATCCTTTCGAGAGAAAACTGTCCGGTGCCTTCTCTTTTGAGGCTACACACTTAGACATACACGCAACATGTAAGCTTTTCGACTTACAACGTGTTGTTTAGGAAAAACAAGATAATTTCGCACGATGCGGGATTTCCTTAAAACGTGATTTTCTGAAAAATTTTGACGAAAGAAAATTCTCCTTTTGGTTCTCTTTAGATGCTACATGTTACGACGTACACGCCACAGCAATTCTTTTCGAGATACAACGTGTAGTTTTGGAGATACAAGCTAATTTTGTACTATGCGTTATTTCTTCTCGTAAAGAGTTTCCAATGCGTACGTATATGTCTTTACTCTGCAAAACTGTATTTCCTTATGAAGTGGTATTCTTACATATCCTTTCGAGAGAAAACTGTCCTGTGCCTTCTCTTTTGAGGCCACACACTTAGACATACACGCAACATGAAAGCTTTTCGACTTACAACGTGTTGTTTAGGAAAAACAAAATAATTTCGCACGATGTGGGATTTCCTTAAAACGTGATTTTCTGAAAAATTTTGACGAAAGAAAATTCTCCTTTTGGTTCTCTTTAGATGCTACATGTTAAGACGTACACGCCACAAGAATTCTTTTCGAGATACAACGTGTAGTTTTGGAGATACAAGCTAATTTTGTACTATGCGTTATTTCTTCTCGTAAAGAGTTTCCAATGCGTACATATATGTCTTTACTCTGCAAAACTGTATTTCCTTATGAAGTGGTATTCTTACATATCCTTTCGAGAGAAAACTGTCCTGTGCCTTCTCTTTTGAGGCTACACACTTAGACATACACGCAACATGAAAGCTTTTCGACTTACAACGTGTTGTTTAGGAAAAACAAGATAATTTCGCACGATGCGGGATTTCCTTAAAACGTGATTTTCTGAAAAATTTTGACGAAAGAAAATTCTCCTTTTGGTTCTCTTTAGATGCTACATGTTAAGACGTACACGCCACAACAATTCTTTTCGAGATACAACGTGTAGTTTTGGAGATACAAGCTAATTTTGTACTATGCGTTATTTCTTCTCGTAAAGAGTTTCCAATGCGTACGTATATGTCTTTACTCTGCAAAACTGTATTTCCTTATGAAGTGGTATTCTTACATATCCTTTCGAGAGAAAACTGTCCTGTGCCTTCTCTTTTGAGGCTACACACTTAGACATACACGCAACATGAAAGCTTTTCGACTTACAACGTGTTGTTTAGGAAAAACAAGATAATTTCGCACGATGCGGGATTTCCTTAAAACGTGATTTTCTGAAAAATTTTGACGAAAGAAAATTCTCCTTTTGGTTCTCTTTAGATGCTACATGTTACGACGTACACGCCACAGCAATTCTTTTCGAGATACAACGTGTAGTTTTGGAGATACAAGCTAATTTTGTACTATGCGTTATTTCTTCTCGTAAAGAGTTTCCAATGCGTACGTATATGTCTTTACTCTGCAAAACTGTATTTCCTTATGAAGTGGTATTCTTACATATCCTTTCGAGAGAAAACTGTCCTGTGCCTTCTCTTTTGAGGCTACACACTTAGACATACACGCAACATGAAAGCTTTTCGACTTTCAACGTGTTGTTTAGGAAAACCAAGATAATTTCGCACGATGAGGGATTTCCTTAAAACGTGATTTTCTGAAAAATTTTGACGAAAGAAAATTCTCCTTTGATTCTCTTTAGATGCTACATGTTAAGACGTACACGCCACAGCAATTCTTTTCGAGATACAACGTGTAGTTTTGGAGATACAAGCTAATTTTGTACTATGCGTTATTTCTTCTCGTAAAGAGTTTCCAATGCGTACGTATATGTCTTTACTCTGCAAAACTGTATTTCCTTATGAAGTGGTATTCTTACATATCCTTTCGAGAGAAAACTGTCCGGTGCCTTCTCTTTTGAGGCTACACACTTAGACATACACGCAACATGTAAGCTTTTCGACTTACAACGTGTTGTTTAGGAAAAACAAGATAATTTCGCACGATGCGGGATTTCCTTAAAACGTGATTTTCTGAAAAATTTTGACGAAAGAAAATTCTCCTTTTGGTTCTCTTTAGATGCTACATGTTACGACGTACACGCCACAGCAATTCTTTTCGAGATACAACGTGTAGTTTTGGAGATACAAGCTAATTTTGTACTATGCGTTATTTCTTCTCGTAAAGAGTTTCCAATGCGTACGTATATGTCTTTACTCTGCAAAACTGTATTTCCTTATGAAGTGGTATTCTTACATATCCTTTCGAGAGAAAACTGTCCTGTGCCTTCTCTTTTGAGGCCACACACTTAGACATACACGCAACATGAAAGCTTTTCGACTTACAACGTGTTGTTTAGGAAAAACAAGATAATTTCGCACGATGTGGGATTTCCTTAAAACGTGATTTTCTGAAAAATTTTGACGAAAGAAAATTCTCCTTTTGGTTCTCTTTAGATGCTACATGTTAAGACGTACACGCCACAACAATTCTTTTCGAGATACAACGTGTAGTTTTGGAGATACAAGCTAATTTTGTACTATGCGTTATTTCTTCTCGTAAAGAGTTTCCAATGCGTACGTATATGTCTTTACTCTGCAAAACTGTATTTCCTTATGAAGTGGTATTCTTACATATCCTTTCGAGAGAAAACTGTCCTGTGCCTTCTCTTTTGAGGCTACACACTTAGACATACACGCAACATGAAAGCTTTTCGACTTACAACGTGTTGTTTAGGAAAACCAAGATAATTTCGCACGATGCGGGATTTCCTTAAAACGTGATTTTCTGAAAAATTTTGACGAAAGAAAATTCTCCTTTTGGTTTTCTTTAGATGCTACATGTTAAGACGTACACGCCACAACAATTCTTTTCGAGATACAACGTGTAGTTTTGGAGATACAAGCTAATTTTGTACTATGCGTTATTTCTTCTCGTAAAGAGTTTCCAATGCGTACATATATGTCTTTACTCTGCAAAACTGTATTTCCTTATGAAGTGGTATTCTTACATATCCTTTCGAGAGAAAACTGTCCTGTGCCTTCTCTTTTGAGGCTACACACTTAGACATACACGCAACATGAAAGCTTTTCGACTTACAACGTGTTGTTTAGGAAAACCAAGATAATTTCGCACGATGCGGGATTTCCTTAAAACGTGATTTTCTGAAAAATTTTGACGAAAGAAAATTCTCCTTTTGGTTCTCTTTAGATGCTACATGTTAAGACGTACACGCCACAACAATTCTTTTCGAGATACAACGTGTAGTTTTGGAGATACAAGCTAATTTTGTACTATGCGTTATTTCTTCTCGTAAAGAGTTTCCAATGCGTACGTATATGTCTTTACTCTGCAAAACTGTATTTCCTTATGAAGTGGTATTCTTACATATCCTTTCGAGAGAAAACTGTCCTGTGCCTTCTCTTTGGAGGCTACACACTTAGACATACACGCAACATGAAAGCTTTTCGACTTACAACGTGTTGTTTAGGAAAACCAAGATAATTTCGCACGATGCGGGATTTCCTTAAAACGAGATTTTCTGAAAAATTTTGACGAAAGAAAATTCTCCTTTTTGTTCTCTTTAGATGCTACATGTTAAGACGTACACGCCACAACAATTCTTTTCGAGATACAATGTGTAGTTTTGGAGATACAAGCTAATTTTGTACTATGCGTTATTTCTTCTCGTAAAGAGTTTCCAATGCGTACGTATATGTCTTTACTCTGCAAAACTGTATTTCCTTATGAAGTGGTATTCTTACATATCCTGTCGAGAGAAAACTGTCCTGTGCCTTCTCTTTTGAGGCTACACACTTAGACATACACGCAACATGAAAGCTTTTCGACTTACAACGTGTTGTTTAGGAAAACGAAGATAATTTCGCACGATGCGGGATTTCCTTAAAACGTGATTTTCTGAAAAATTTTGACGAAAGAAAATTCTCCTTTTGGTTCTCTTTAGATGCTACATGTTAAGACGTACACGCCACAACAATTCTTTTCGAGATACAACGTGTAGTTTTGGAGATACAAGCTAATTTTGTACTATGCGTTATTTCTTCTCGTAAAGAGTTTCCAATGCGTACGTATATGTCTTTACTCTGCAAAACTGTATTTCCTTATGAAGTGGTATTCTTACATATCCTTTCGAGAGAAAACTGTCCTGTGCCTTCTCTTTTGAGGCTACACACTTAGACATACACGCAACATGAAAGCTTTTCGACTTACAACGTGTTGTTTAGGAAAACCAAGATAATTTCGCACGATGCGGGATTTCCTTAAAACGTGATTTTCTGAAAAATTTTGACGAAAGAAAATTCTCCTTTTGGTTTTCTTTAGATGCTACATGTTAAGACGTACACGCCACAACAATTCTTTTCGAGATACAACGTGTAGTTTTGGAGATACAAGCTAATTTTGTACTATGCGTTATTTCTTCTCGTAAAGAGTTTCCAATGCGTACATATATGTCTTTACTCTGCAAAACTGTATTTCCTTATGAAGTGGTATTCTTACATATCCTTTCGAGAGAAAACTGTCCTGTGCCTTCTCTTTTGAGGCTACACACTTAGACATACACGCAACATGAAAGCTTTTCGACTTACAACGTGTTGTTTAGGAATACCAAGATAATTTCGCACGATGCGGGATTTCCTTAAAACGTGATTTTCTGAAAAATTTTGACGAAAGAAAATTCTCCTCTTGGTTCTCTTTAGATGCTACATGTTAAGACGTACACGCCACAGCAATTCTTTTCGAGATACAACGTGTAGTTTTGGAGATACAAGCTAATTTTGTACTATGCGTTATTTCTTCTCGTAAAGAGTTTCCAATGCGTACGTATATGTCTTTACTCTGCAAAACTGTATTTCCTTATGAAGTGGTATTCTTACATATCCTTTCGAGAGAAAACTGTCCGGTGCCTTCTCTTTTGAGGCTACACACTTAGACATACACGCAACATGTAAGCTTTTCGACTTACAACGTGTTGTTTAGGAAAAACAAGATAATTTCGCACGATGCGGGATTTCCTTAAAACGTGATTTTCTGAAAAATTTTGACGAAAGAAAATTCTCCTTTTGGTTCTCTTTAGATGCTACATGTTACGACGTACACGCCACAGCAATTCTTTTCGAGATACAACGTGTAGTTTTGGAGATACAAGCTAATTTTGTACTATGCGTTATTTCTTCTCGTAAAGAGTTTCCAATGCGTACGTATATGTCTTTACTCTGCAAAACTGTATTTCCTTATGAAGTGGTATTCTTACATATCCTTTCGAGAGAAAACTGTCCTGTGCCTTCTCTTTTGAGGCCACACACTTAGACATACACGCAACATGAAAGCTTTTCGACTTACAACGTGTTGTTTAGGAAAAACAAAATAATTTCGCACGATGTGGGATTTCCTTAAAACGTGATTTTCTGAAAAATTTTGACGAAAGAAAATTCTCCTTTTGGTTCTCTTTAGATGCTACATGTTAAGACGTACACGCCACAAGAATTCTTTTCGAGATACAACGTGTAGTTTTGGAGATACAAGCTAATTTTGTACTATGCGTTATTTCTTCTCGTAAAGAGTTTCCAATGCGTACATATATGTCTTTACTCTGCAAAACTGTATTTCCTTATGAAGTGGTATTCTTACATATCCTTTCGAGAGAAAACTGTCCTGTGCCTTCTCTTTTGAGGCTACACACTTAGACATACACGCAACATGAAAGCTTTTCGACTTACAACGTGTTGTTTAGGAAAAACAAGATAATTTCGCACGATGCGGGATTTCCTTAAAACGTGATTTTCTGAAAAATTTTGACGAAAGAAAATTCTCCTTTTGGTTCTCTTTAGATGCTACATGTTAAGACGTACACGCCACAACAATTCTTTTCGAGATACAACGTGTAGTTTTGGAGATACAAGCTAATTTTGTACTATGCGTTATTTCTTCTCGTAAAGAGTTTCCAATGCGTACGTATATGTCTTTACTCTGCAAAACTGTATTTCCTTATGAAGTGGTATTCTTACATATCCTTTCGAGAGAAAACTGTCCTGTGCCTTCTCTTTTGAGGCTACACACTTAGACATACACGCAACATGAAAGCTTTTCGACTTACAACGTGTTGTTTAGGAAAAACAAGATAATTTCGCACGATGCGGGATTTCCTTAAAACGTGATTTTCTGAAAAATTTTGACGAAAGAAAATTCTCCTTTTGGTTCTCTTTAGATGCTACATGTTACGACGTACACGCCACAGCAATTCTTTTCGAGATACAACGTGTAGTTTTGGAGATACAAGCTAATTTTGTACTATGCGTTATTTCTTCTCGTAAAGAGTTTCCAATGCGTACGTATATGTCTTTACTCTGCAAAACTGTATTTCCTTATGAAGTGGTATTCTTACATATCCTTTCGAGAGAAAACTGTCCTGTGCCTTCTCTTTTGAGGCTACACACTTAGACATACACGCAACATGAAAGCTTTTCGACTTTCAACGTGTTGTTTAGGAAAACCAAGATAATTTCGCACGATGAGGGATTTCCTTAAAACGTGATTTTCTGAAAAATTTTGACGAAAGAAAATTCTCCTTTGATTCTCTTTAGATGCTACATGTTAAGACGTACACGCCACAGCAATTCTTTTCGAGATACAACGTGTAGTTTTGGAGATACAAGCTAATTTTGTACTATGCGTTATTTCTTCTCGTAAAGAGTTTCCAATGCGTACGTATATGTCTTTACTCTGCAAAACTGTATTTCCTTATGAAGTGGTATTCTTACATATCCTTTCGAGAGAAAACTGTCCGGTGCCTTCTCTTTTGAGGCTACACACTTAGACATACACGCAACATGTAAGCTTTTCGACTTACAACGTGTTGTTTAGGAAAAACAAGATAATTTCGCACGATGCGGGATTTCCTTAAAACGTGATTTTCTGAAAAATTTTGACGAAAGAAAATTCTCCTTTTGGTTCTCTTTAGATGCTACATGTTACGACGTACACGCCACAGCAATTCTTTTCGAGATACAACGTGTAGTTTTGGAGATACAAGCTAATTTTGTACTATGCGTTATTTCTTCTCGTAAAGAGTTTCCAATGCGTACGTATATGTCTTTACTCTGCAAAACTGTATTTCCTTATGAAGTGGTATTCTTACATATCCTTTCGAGAGAAAACTGTCCTGTGCCTTCTCTTTTGAGGCCACACACTTAGACATACACGCAACATGAAAGCTTTTCGACTTACAACGTGTTGTTTAGGAAAAACAAGATAATTTCGCACGATGTGGGATTTCCTTAAAACGTGATTTTCTGAAAAATTTTGACGAAAGAAAATTCTCCTTTTGGTTCTCTTTAGATGCTACATGTTAAGACGTACACGCCACAACAATTCTTTTCGAGATACAACGTGTAGTTTTGGAGATACAAGCTAATTTTGTACTATGCGTTATTTCTTCTCGTAAAGAGTTTCCAATGCGTACGTATATGTCTTTACTCTGCAAAACTGTATTTCCTTATGAAGTGGTATTCTTACATATCCTTTCGAGAGAAAACTGTCCTGTGCCTTCTCTTTTGAGGCTACACACTTAGACATACACGCAACATGAAAGCTTTTCGACTTACAACGTGTTGTTTAGGAAAACCAAGATAATTTCGCACGATGCGGGATTTCCTTAAAACGTGATTTTCTGAAAAATTTTGACGAAAGAAAATTCTCCTTTTGGTTTTCTTTAGATGCTACATGTTAAGACGTACACGCCACAACAATTCTTTTCGAGATACAACGTGTAGTTTTGGAGATACAAGCTAATTTTGTACTATGCGTTATTTCTTCTCGTAAAGAGTTTCCAATGCGTACATATATGTCTTTACTCTGCAAAACTGTATTTCCTTATGAAGTGGTATTCTTACATATCCTTTCGAGAGAAAACTGTCCTGTGCCTTCTCTTTTGAGGCTACACACTTAGACATACACGCAACATGAAAGCTTTTCGACTTACAACGTGTTGTTTAGGAAAACCAAGATAATTTCGCACGATGCGGGATTTCCTTAAAACGTGATTTTCTGAAAAATTTTGACGAAAGAAAATTCTCCTTTTGGTTCTCTTTAGATGCTACATGTTAAGACGTACACGCCACAGCAATTCTTTTCGAGATACAACGTGTAGTTTTGGAGATACAAGCTAATTTTGTACTATGCGTTATTTCTTCTCGTAAAGAGTTTCCAATGCGTACGTATATGTCTTTACTCTGCAAAACTGTATTTCCTTATGAAGTGGTATTCTTACATATCCTGTCGAGAGAAAACTGTCCTGTGCCTTCTCTTTTGAGGCTACACACTTAGACATACACGCAACATGAAAGCTTTTCGACTTACAACGTGTTGTTTAGGAAAACCAAGATAATTTCGCACGATGCGGGATTTCCTTAAAACGTGATTTTCTGAAAAATTTTGACGAAAGAAAATTCTCCTTTTGGTTCTCTTTAGATGCTACATGTTAAGACGTACACGCCACAACAATTCTTTTCGAGATACAACGTGTAGTTTTGGAGATACAAGCTAATTTTGTACTATGCGTTATTTCTTCTCGTAAAGAGTTTCCAATGCGTACGTATATGTCTTTACTCTGCAAAACTGTATTTCCTTATGAAGTGGTATTCTTACATATCCTTTCGAGAGAAAACTGTCCTGTGCCTTCTCTTTGGAGGCTACACACTTAGACATACACGCAACATGAAAGCTTTTCGACTTACAACGTGTTGTTTAGGAAAACCAAGATAATTTCGCACGATGCGGGATTTCCTTAAAACGAGATTTTCTGAAAAATTTTGACGAAAGAAAATTCTCCTTTTTGTTCTCTTTAGATGCTACATGTTAAGACGTACACGCCACAACAATTCTTTTCGAGATACAATGTGTAGTTTTGGAGATACAAGCTAATTTTTTACTATGCGTTATTTCTTCTCGTAAAGAGTTTCCAATGCGTACATATATGTCTTTACTCTGCAAAACTGTATTTCCTTATGAAGTGGTATTCTTACATATCCTTTCGAGAGAAAACTGTCCTGTGCCTTCTCTTTTGAGGCTATACACTTAGACATACACGCAACATGAAAGCTTTTCGACTTACAACGTGTTGTTTAGGAAAACCAAGATAATTTCGCACGATGCGGGATTTCCTTAAAACGTGATTTTCTGAAAAATTTTGACGTAAGAAAATTCTCCTTTTGATTCTCTTTAGATGCTACATGTTAAGACGTACACGCCACAGCAATTCTTTTCGAGATACAACGTGTAGTTTTGGAGATACAAGCTAATTTTGTACTATGCGTTATTTCTTCTCGTAAAGAGTTTCCAATGCGTACGTATATGTCTTTACTCTGCAAAACTGTATTTCCTTATGAAGTGGTATTCTTACATATCCTTTCGAGAGAAAACTGTCCTGTGCCTTCTCTTTTGAGGCTACACACTTAGACATACACGCAACATGAAAGCTTTTTGACTTACAACGTGTTGTTTAGGAAAAACAAGATAATTTCGCACGATGCGGGATTTCCTTAAAACGTGATTTTCTGAAAAATTTTGACGAAAGAAAATTCTCCTTTTGGTTCTCTTTAGATGCTACATGTTAAGACGTACACGCCACAACAATTCTTTTCGAGATACAACTTGTAGTTTTGGAGATACAAGCTAATTTTGTACTATGCGTTATTTCTTCTCGTAAAGAGTTTCCAATGCGTACGTATATGTCTTTACTCTGCAAAACTGTATTTCCTTATGAAGTGGTATTCTTACATATCCTTTCGAGAGAAAACTGTCCTGTGCCTTCTCTTTTGAGGCTACACACTTAGACATACACGCAACATGAAAGCTTTTCGACTTACAACGTGTTGTTTAGGAAAAACAAGATAATTTCGCACGATGCGGGATTTCCTTAAAACGTGATTTTCTGAAAAATTTTGACGAAAGAAAATTCTCCTTTTGGTTCTCTTTAGATGCTACATGTTAAGACGTACACGCCACAACAATTCTTTTCGAGATACAACGTGTAGTTTTGGAGATACAAGCTAATTTTGTACTATGCGTTATTTCTTCTCGTAAAGAGTTTCCAATGCGTACATATATGTCTTTACTCTGCAAAACTGTATTTCCTTATGAAGTGGTATTCTTACATATCCTTTCGAGAGAAAACTATCCTGTGCCTTCTCTTTTGAGGCTACACACGTAGACATACACGCAACATGAAAGCTTCTCGACTTACAACGTGTTGTTTAGGAAAAACAAGATAATTTCGCACGATGCGGGATTTCCTTAAAACGTGATTTTCTGAAAAATTTTGACGAAAGAAAATTCTCCTTTTGGTTCTCTTTAGATGCTACATGTTAAGACGTACACGCCACAACAATTCTTTTCGAGATACAACGTGTAGTTTTGGAGATACAAGCTAATTTTGTACTATGCGTTATTTCTTCTAGTAAAGAGTTTCCAATGCGTACGTATATGTCTTTACTCTGCAAAACTGTATTTCCCTATGAAGTGGTATTCTTACATAACCTTTCGAGAGAAAACTGTCCTGTGCCTTCTCTTTTGAGGCTACACACTTAGACATACACGCAACATGAAAGCTTCTCGACTTACAACGTGTTGTTTAGGAAAAACAAGATAATTTCGCACGATGCGGGATTTCCTTAAAACGTGATTTTCTGAAAAATTTTGACGAAAGAAAATTCTCCTTTTGGTTCTCTTTAGATGCTACATGTTAAGACGTACACGCCACAACAATTCTTTTCGAGATACAACGTGTAGTTTTGGAGATACAAGCTAATTTTGTACTATGCGTTATTTCTTCTCGTAAAGAGTTTCCAATGCGTACGTATATGTCTTTACTCTGCAAAACTGTATTTCCTTATGAAGTGGTATTCTTACATATCCTTTCGAGAGAAAACTGTCCTGTGCCTTCTCTTTTGAGGCTACACACTTAGACATACACGCAACATGAAAGCTTTTCGACTTACAACGTGTTGTTTAGGAAAAACAAGATAATTTCGCACGATGCGGGATTTCCTTAAAACGTGATTTTCTGAAAAATTTTGACGAAAGAAAATTCTCCTTTTGGTTCTCTTTAGATGCTACATGTTAAGACGTACACGCCACAACAATTCTTTTCGAGATACAACGTGTAGTTTTGGAGATACAAGCTAATTTTGTACTATGCGTTATTTCTTCTCGTAAAGAGTTTCCAATGCGTACGTATATGTCTTTACTCTGCAAAACTGTATTTCCTTATGAAGTGGTATTCTTACATATCCTTTCGAGAGAAAACTGTCCTGTGCCTTCTCTTTTGAGGCTACACACTTAGACATACACGCAACATGAAAGCTTTTCGACTTACAACGTGTTGTTTAGGAAAAACAAGGTAATGTCGCACGATGCGGGATTTCCTTAAAACGTGATTTTCTGAAAAATTTTGACGAAAGAAAATTCTCCTTTTGGTTCTCTTTAGATGCTACATGTTAAGACGTACACGCCACAACAATTCTTTTCGAGATACAACGTGTAGTTTTGGAGATACAAGCTAATTTTGTACTATGCGTTATTTCTTCTCGTAAAGAGTTTCCAATGCGTACGTATATGTCTTTACTCTGCAAAACTGTATTTCCTTATGAAGTGGTATTCTTACATATCCTTTCGAGAGAAAACTGTCCTGTGCCTTCTCTTTTGAGGCTACACACGTAGACATACACGCAACATGAAAGCTTCTCGACTTACAACGTGTTGTTTAGGAAAAACAAGATAATTTCGCACTATGCGGGATTTCCTTAAAACGTGATTTTCTGAAAAATTTTGACGAAAGAAAATTCTCCTTTTGGTTCTCTTTAGATGCTACATGTTAAGACGTACACGCCACAACAATTCTTTTCGAGATACAACGTGTAGTTTTGGAGATACAAGCTAATTTTGTACTATGCGTTATTTCTTCTCGTAAAGAGTTTCCAATGCGTACGTATATGTCTTTACTCTGCAAAACTGTATTTCCTTATGAAGTGGTATTCTTACATATCCTTTCGAGAGAAAACTGTCCTGTGCCTTCTCTTTTGAGGCTACACACGTAGACATACACGCAACATGAAAGCTTCTCGACTTACAACGTGTTGTTTAGGAAAAACAAGATAATTTCGCACGATGCGGGATTTCCTTAAAACGTGATTTTCTGAAAAATTTTGACGAAAGAAAATTCTCCTTTTGGTTCTCTTTAGATGCTACATGTTAAGACGTACACGCCACAACAATTCTTTTCGAGATACAACGTGTAGTTTTGGAGATACAAGCTAATTTTGTACTATGCGTTATTTCTTCTCGTAAAGAGTTTCCAATGCGTACGTATATGTCTTTACTCTGCAAAACTGTATTTCCTTATGAAGTGGTATTCTTACATATCCTTTCGAGAGAAAACTATCCTGTGCCTTCTCTTTTGAGGCTACACACGTAGACATACACGCAACATGAAAGCTTCTCGACTTACAACCTGTTGTTTAGGAAAAACAAGATAATTTCGCACGATGCGGGATTTCCTTAAAACGTGATTTTCTGAAAAATTTTGACGAAAGAAAATTCTCCTTTTGGTTCTCTTTAGATGCTACATGTTAAGACGTACACGCCACAACAATTCTTTTCGAGATACAACGTGTAGTTTTGGAGATACAAGCTAATTTTGTACTATGCGTTATTTCTTCTAGTAAAGAGTTTCCAATGCGTACGTATATGTCTTTACTCTGCAAAACTGTATTTCCCTATGAAGTGGTATTCTTACATAACCTTTCGAGAGAAAACTGTCCTGTGCCTTCTCTTTTGAGGCTACACACTTAGACATACACGCAACATGAAAGCTTCTCGACTTACAACGTGTTGTTTAGGAAAAACAAGATAATTTCGCACGATGCGGGATTTCCTTAAAACGTGATTTTCTGAAAAATTTTGACGAAAGAAAATTCTCCTTTTGGTTCTCTTTAGATGCTACATGTTAAGACGTACACGCCACAACAATTCTTTTCGAGATACAACGTGTAGTTTTGGAGATACAAGCTAATTTTGTACTATGCGTTATTTCTTCTCGTAAAGAGTTTCCAATGCGTACGTATATGTCTTTACTCTGCAAAACTGTATTTCCTTATGAAGTGGTATTCTTACATATCCTTTCGAGAGAAAACTGTCCTGTGCCTTCTCTTTTGAGGCTACACACGTAGACATACACGCAACATGAAAGCTTCTCGACTTACAACGTGTTGTTTAGGAAAAACAAGATAATTTCGCACGATGCGGGATTTCCTTAAAACGTGATTTTCTGAAAAATTTTGACGAAAGAAAATTCTCCTTTTGGTTCTCTTTAGATGCTACATGTTAAGACGTACACGCCACAACAATTCTTTTCGAGATACAACGTGTAGTTTTGGAGATACAAGCTAATTTTGTACTATGCGTTATTTCTTCTCGTAAAGAGTTTCCAATGCGTACGTATATGTCTTTACTCTGCAAAACTGTATTTCCTTATGAAGTGGTATTCTTACATATCCTTTCGAGAGAAAACTGTCCTGTGCCTTCTCTTTTGAGGCTACACACTTAGACATACACGCAACATGAAAGCTTTTCGACTTACAACGTGTTGTTTAGGAAAAACAAGATAATTTCGCACGATGCGGGATTTCCTTAAAACGTGATTTTCTGAAAAATTTTGACGAAAGAAAATTCTCCTTTTGGTTCTCTTTAGATGCTACATGTTAAGACGTACACGCCACAACAATTCTTTTCGAGATACAACGTGTAGTTTTGGAGATACAAGCTAATTTTGTACTATGCGTTATTTCTTCTCGTAAAGAGTTTCCAATGCGTACGTATATGTCTTTACTCTGCAAAACTGTATTTCCTTATGAAGTGGTATTCTTACATATCCTTTCGAGAGAAAACTGTCCTGTGCCTTCTCTTTTGAGGCTACACACTTAGACATACACGCAACATGAAAGCTTTTCGACTTACAACGTGTTGTTTAGGAAAAACAAGATAATTTCGCACGATGCGGGATTTCCTTAAAACGTGATTTTCTGAAAAATTTTGACGAAAGAAAATTCTCCTTTTGGTTCTCTTTAGATGCTACATGTTAAGACGTACACGCCACAACAATTCTTTTCGAGATACAACGTGTAGTTTTGGAGATACAAGCTAATTTTGTACTATGCGTTATTTCTTCTCGTAAAGAGTTTCCAATGCGTACGTATATGTCTTTACTCTGCAAAACTGTATTTCCTTATGAAGTGGTATTCTTACATATCCTTTCGAGAGAAAACTGTCCTGTGCCTTCTCTTTTGAGGCTACACACGTAGACATACACGCAACATGAAAGCTTTTCGACTTACAACGTGTTGTTTAGGAAAAACAAGATAATGTCGCACGATGCGGGATTTCCTTAAAACGTGATTTTCTGAAAAATTTTGACGAAAGAAAATTCTCCTTTTGGTTCTCTTTAGATGCTACATGTTAAGACGTACACGCCACAACAATTCTTTTCGAGATACAACGTGTAGTTTTGGAGATACAAGCTAATTTTGTACTATGCGTTATTTCTTCTCGTAAAGAGTTTCCAATGCGTACGTATATGTCTTTACTCTGCAAAACTGTATTTCCTTATGAAGTGGTATTCTTACATATCCTTTCGAGAGAAAACTGTCCTGTGCCTTCTCTTTTGAGGCTACACACTTAGACATACACGCAACATGAAAGCTTTTCGACTTACAACGTGTTGTTTAGGAAAAACAAGATAATGTCGCACGATGCGGGATTTCCTTAAAACGTGATTTTCTGAAAAATTTTGACGAAAGAAAATTCTCCTTTTGGTTCTCTTTAGATGCTACATGTTAAGACGTACACGCCACAACAATTCTTTTCGAGATACAACGTGTAGTTTTGGAGATACAAGCTAATTTTGTACTATGCGTTATTTCTTCTCGTAAAGAGTTTCCAATGCGTACGTATATGTCTTTACTCTGCAAAACTGTATTTCCTTATGAAGTGGTATTCTTACATATCCTTTCGAGAGAAAACTGTCCTGTGCCTTCTCTTTTGAGGCTACACACTTAGACATACACGCAACATGAAAGCTTTTCGACTTACAACGTGTTGTTTAGGAAAAACAAGATAATTTCGCACGATGCGGGATTTGCTTAAAACGTGATTTTCTGAAAAATTTTGACGAAAGAAAATTCTCCTTTTGGTTCTCTTTAGATGCTACATGTTAAGACGTACACGCCACAACAATTCTTTTCGAGATACAACGTGTAGTTTTGGAGATACAAGCTAATTTTGTACTATGCGTTATTTCTTCTCGTAAAGAGTTTCCAATGCGTACGTATATGTCTTTACTCTGCAAAACTGTATTTCCTTATGAAGTGGTATTCTTACATATCCTTTCGAGAGAAAACTGTCCTGTGCCTTCTCTTTTGAGGCTACACACTTAGACATACACGCAACATGAAAGCTTCTCGACTTACAACGTGTTGTTTAGGAAAAACAAGATAATTTCGCACGATGCGGGATTTCCTTAAAACGTGATTTTCTGAAAAATTTTGACGAAAGAAAATTCTCCTTTTGGTTCTCTTTAGATGCTACATGTTAAGACGTACACGCCACAACAATTCTTTTCGAGATACAACGTGTAGTTTTGGAGATACAAGCTAATTTTGTACTATGCGTTATTTCTTCTCGTAAAGAGTTTCCAATGCGTACGTATATGTCTTTACTCTGCAAAACTGTATTTCCTTATGAAGTGGTATTCTTACATATCCTTTCGAGAGAAAACTGTCCTGTGCCTTCTCTTTTGAGGCTACACACTTAGACATACACGCAACATGAAAGCTTCTCGACTTACAACGTGTTGTTTAGGAAAAACAAGATAATTTCGCACGATGCGGGATTTCCTTAAAACGTGATTTTCTGAAAAATTTTGACGAAAGAAAATTCTCCTTTTGGTTCTCTTTAGATGCTACATGTTAAGACGTACACGCCACAACAATTCTTTTCGAGATACAACGTGTAGTTTTGGAGATACAAGCTAATTTTGTACTATGCGTTATTTCTTCTCGTAAAGAGTTTCCAATGCGTACGTATATGTCTTTACTCTGCAAAACTGTATTTCCTTATGAAGTGGTATTCTTACATATCCTTTCGAGAGAAAACTGTCCTGTGCCTTCTCTTTTGAGGCTACACACTTAGACATACACGCAACATGAAAGCTTTTCGACTTACAACGTGTTGTTTAGGAAAAACAAGATAATTTCGCAAGATGCGGGATTTCCTTAAAACGTGATTTTCTGAAAAATTTTGACGAAAGAAAATTCTCCTTTTGGTTCTCTTTAGATGCTACATGTTAAGACGTACACGCCACAACAATTCTTTTCGAGATACAACGTGTAGTTTTGGAGATACAAGCTAATTTTGTACTATGCGTTATTTCTTCTCGTAAAGAGTTTCCAATGCGTACGTATATGTCTTTACTCTGCAAAACTGTATTTCCTTATGAAGTGGTATTCTTACATATCCTTTCGAGAGAAAACTGTCCTGTGCCTTCTCTTTTGAGGCTACACACGTAGACATACACGCAACATGAAAGCTTCTCGACTTACAACGTGTTGTTTAGGAAAAACAAGATAATTTCGCACGATGCGGGATTTCCTTAAAACGTGATTTTCTGAAAAATTTTGACGAAAGAAAATTCTCCTTTTGGTTCTCTTTAGATGCTACATGTTAAGACGTACACGCCACAACAATTCTTTTCGAGATACAACGTGTAGTTTTGGAGATACAAGCTAATTTTGTACTATGCGTTATTTCTTCTCGTAAAGAGTTTCCAATGCGTACGTATATGTCTTTACTCTGCAAAACTGTATTTCCTTATGAAGTGGTATTCTTACATATCCTTTCGAGAGAAAACTGTCCTGTGCCTTCTCTTTTGAGGCTACACACTTAGACATACACGCAACATGAAAGCTTCTCGACTTACAACGTGTTGTTTAGGAAAAACAAGATAATTTCGCACGATGCGGGATTTCCTTAAAACGTGATTTTCTGAAAAATTTTGACGAAAGAAAATTCTCCTTTTGGTTCTCTTTAGATGCTACATGTTAAGACGTACACGCCACAACAATTCTTTTCGAGATACAACGTGTAGTTTTGGAGATACAAGCTAATTTTGTACTATGTGTTATTTCTTCTCGTAAAGAGTTTCCAATGCGTACGTATATGTCTTTACTCTGCAAAACTGTATTTCCTTATGAAGTGGTATTCTTACATATCCTTTCGAGAGAAAACTGTCCTGTGCCTTCTCTTTTGAGGCTACACACGTAGACATACACGCAACATGAAAGCTTCTCGACTTACAACGTGTTGTTTAGGAAAAACAAGATAATTTCGCACGATGCGGGATTTCCTTAAAACGTGATTTTCTGAAAAATTTTGACGAAAGAAAATTCTCCTTTTGGTTCTCTTTAGATGCTACATGTTAAGACGTACACGCCACAACAATTCTTTTCGAGATACAACGTGTAGTTTTGGAGATACAAGCTAATTTTGTACTATGCGTTATTTCTTCTCATAAAGAGTTTCCAATGCGTACGTATATGTCTTTACTCTGCAAAACTGTATTTCCTTATGAAGTGGTATTCTTACATATCCTTTCGAGAGAAAACTGTCCTGTGCCTTCTCTTTTGAGGCTACACACGTAGACATACACGCAACATGAAAGCTTCTCGACTTACAACGTGTTGTTTAGGAAAAACAAGATAATTTCGCACGATGCGGGATTTCCTTAAAACGTGATTTTCTGAAAAATTTTGACGAAAGAAAATTCTCCTTTTGGTTCTCTTTAGATGCTACATGTTAAGACGTACACGCCACAACAATTCTTTTCGAGATACAACGTGTAGTTTTGGAGATACAAGCTAATTTTGTACTATGCGTTATTTCTTCTCGTAAAGAGTTTCCAATGCGTACGTATATGTCTTTACTCTGCAAAACTGTATTTCCTTATGAAGTGGTATTCTTACATATCCTTTCGAGAGAAAACTGTCCTGTGCCTTCTCTTTTGAGGCTACACACTTAGACATACACGCAACATGAAAGCTTTTCGACTTACAACGTGTTGTTTAGGAAAAACAAGATAATTTCGCAAGATGCGGGATTTCCTTAAAACGTGATTTTCTGAAAAATTTTGACGAAAGAAAATTCTCCTTTTGGTTCTCTTTAGATGCTACATGTTAAGACGTACACGCCACAACAATTCTTTTCGAGATACAACGTGTAGTTTTGGAGATACAAGCTAATTTTGTACTATGCGTTATTTCTTCTCGTAAAGAGTTTCCAATGCGTACGTATATGTCTTTACTCTGCAAAACTGTATTTCCTTATGAAGTGGTATTCTTACATATCCTTTCGAGAGAAACCTGTCCTGTGCCTTCTCTTTTGAGGCTACACACGTAGACATACACGCAACATGAAAGCTTTTCGACTTACAACGTGTTGTTTAGGAAAAACAAGATAATGTCGCACGATGCGGGATTTCCTTAAAACGTGATTTTCTGAAAAATTTTGACGAAAGAAAATTCTCCTTTTGGTTCTCTTTAGATGCTACATGTTAAGACGTACACGCCACAACAATTCTTTTCGAGATACAACGTGTAGTTTTGGAGATACAAGCTAATTTTGTACTATGCGTTATTTCTTCTCGTAAAGAGTTTCCAATGCGTACGTATATGTCTTTACTCTGCAAAACTGTATTTCCTTATGAAGTGGTATTCTTACATATCCTTTCGAGAGAAAACTGTCCTGTGCCTTCTCTTTTGAGGCTACACACTTAGACATACACGCAACATGAAAGCTTTTCGACTTACAACGTGTTGTTTAGGAAAAACAAGATAATTTCGCACGATGCGGGATTTCCCTAAAACGTGATTTTCTGAAAAATTTTGACGAAAGAAAATTCTCCTTTTGGTTCTCTTTAGATGCTACATGTTAAGACGTACACGCCACAACAATTCTTTTCGAGATACAACGTGTAGTTTTGGAGATACAAGCTAATTTTGTACTATGCGTTATTTCTTCTCGTAAAGAGTTTCCAATGCGTACGTATATGTCCTTACTCTGCAAAACTGTATTTCCTTATGAAGTGGTATTCTTACATATCCTTTCGAGAGAAAACTATGCTGTGCCTTCTCTTTTGAGGCTACACACGTAGACATACACGCAACATGAAAGCTTCTCGACCTACAACGTGTTGTTTAGGAAAAACAAGATAATTTCGCACGATGCGGGATTTCCTTAAAACGTGATTTTCTGAAAAATTTTGACGAAAGAAAATTCTCCTTTTGGTTCTCTTTAGATGCTACATGTTAAGACGTACACGCCACAACAATTCTTTTCGAGATACAACGTGTAGTTTTGGAGATACAAGCTAATTTTGTACTATGCGTTATTTCTTCTCGTAAAGAGTTTCCAATGCGTACGTATATGTCTTTACTCTGCAAAACTGTATTTCCTTATGAAGTGGTATTCTTACATATCCTTTCGAGAGAAAACTGTCCTGTGCCTTCTCTTTTGAGGCTACACACGTAGACATACACGCAACATGAAAGCTTCTCGACTTAAAACGTGTTGTTTAGGAAAAACAAGATAATTTCGCACGATGCAGGATTTCTTTAAAACGTGATTTTCTGAAAAATTTTGACGAAAGAAAATTCTCCTTTTGGTTCTCTTTAGATGCTACATGTTAAGACGTACACGCCACAACAATTCTTTTCGAGATACAACGTGTAGTTTTGGAGATACAAGCTAATTTTGTACTATGCGTTATTTCTTCTCGTAAAGAGTTTCCAATGCGTACGTATATGTCTTTACTCTGCAAAACTGTATTTCCTTATGAAGTGGTATTCTTACATATCCTTTCGAGAGAAAACTGTCCTGTGCCTTCTCTTTTGAGGCTACACACTTAGACATACACGCAACATGAAAGCTTTTCGACTTACAACGTGTTGTTTAGGAAAAACAAGATAATTTCGCACGATGCGGGATTTCCTTAAAACGTGATTTTCTGAAAAATTTTGACGAAAGAAAATTCTCCTTTTGGTTCTCTTTAGATGCTACATGTTAAGACGTACACGCCACAACAATTCTTTTCGAGATACAACGTGTAGTTTTGGAGATACAAGCTAATTTTGTACTATGCGTTATTTCTTCTCGTAAAGAGTTTCCAATGCGTACGTATATGTCTTTACTCTGCAAAACTGTATTTCCTTATGAAGTGGTATTCTTACATATCCTTTCGAGAGAAAACTGTCCTGTGCCTTCTCTTTTGAGGCTACACACGTAGACATACACGCAACATGAAAGCTTTTCGACTTACAACGTGTTGTTTAGGAAAAACAAGATAATGTCGCACGATGCGGGATTTCCTTAAAACGTGATTTTCTGAAAAATTTTGACGAAAGAAAATTCTCCTTTTGGTTCTCTTTAGATGCTACATGTTAAGACGTACACGCCACAACAATTCTTTTCGAGATACAACGTGTAGTTTTGGAGATACAAGCTAATTTTGTACTATGCGTTATTTCTTCTCGTAAAGAGTTTCCAATGCGTACGTATATGTCTTTACTCTGCAAAACTGTATTTCCTTATGAAGTGGTATTCTTACATATCCTTTCGAGAGAAAACTGTCCTGTGCCTTCTCTTTTGAGGCTACACACTTAGACATACACGCAACATGAAAGCTTTTCGACTTACAACGTGTTGTTTAGGAAAAACAAGATAATGTCGCACGATGCGGGATTTCCTTAAAACGTGATTTTCTGAAAAATTTTGACGAAAGAAAATTCTCCTTTTGGTTCTCTTTAGATGCTACATGTTAAGACGTACACGCCACAACAATTCTTTTCGAGATACAACGTGTAGTTTTGGAGATACAAGCTAATTTTGTACTATGCGTTATTTCTTCTCGTAAAGAGTTTCCAATGCGTACGTATATGTCTTTACTCTGCAAAACTGTATTTCCTTATGAAGTGGTATTCTTACATATCCTTTCGAGAGAAAACTGTCCTGTGCCTTCTCTTTTGAGCCTACACACTTAGACATACACGCAACATGAAAGCTTTTCGACTTACAACGTGTTGTTTAGGAAAAACAAGATAATTTCGCACGATGCGGGATTTCCTTAAAACGTGATTTTCTGAAAAATTTTGACGAAAGAAAATTCTCCTTTTGGTTCTCTTTAGATGCTACATGTTAAGACGTACACGCCACAACAATTCTTTTCGAGATACAACGTGTAGTTTTGGAGATACAAGCTAATTTTGTACTATGCGTTATTTCTTCTCGTAAAGAGTTTCCAATGCGTACGTATATGTCTTTACTCTGCAAAACTGTATTTCCTTATGAAGTGGTATTCTTACATATCCTTTCGAGAGAAAACTGTCCTGTGCCTTCTCTTTTGAGGCTACACACTTAGACATACACGCAACATGAAAGCTTCTCGACTTACAACGTGTTGTTTAGGAAAAACAAGATAATTTCGCACGATGCGGGATTTCCTTAAAACGTGATTTTCTGAAAAATTTTGACGAAAGAAAATTCTCCTTTTGGTTCTCTTTAGATGCTACATGTTAAGACGTACACGCCACAACAATTCTTTTCGAGATACAACGTGTAGTTTTGGAGATACAAGCTAATTTTGTACTATGCGTTATTTCTTCTCATAAAGAGTTTCCAATGCGTACGTATATGTCTTTACTCTGCAAAACTGTATTTCCTTATGAAGTGGTATTCTTACATATCCTTTCGAGAGAAAACTGTCCTGTGCCTTCTCTTTTGAGGCTACACACTTAGACATACACGCAACATGAAAGCTTTTCGACTTACAACGTTTTGTTTAGGAAAAACAAGATAATTTCGCACGATGCGGGATTTCCTTAAAACGTGATTTTCTGAAAAATTTTGACGAAAGAAAATTCTCCTTTTGGTTCTCTTTAGATGCTACATGTTAAGACGTACACGCCACAACAATTCTTTTCGAGATACAACGTGTAGTTTTGGAGATACAAGCTAATTTTGTACTATGCGTTATTTCTTCTCGTAAAGAGTTTCCAATGCGTACGTATATGTCTTTACTCTGCAAAACTGTATTTCCTTATGAAGTGGTATTCTTACATATCCTTTCGAGAGAAAACTGTCCTGTGCCTTCTCTTTTGAGGCTACACACGTAGACATACACGCAACATGAAAGCTTTTCGACTTACAACGTGTTGTTTAGGAAAAACAAGATAATTTCGCACGATGCGGGATTTCCTTAAAACGTGATTTTCTGAAAAATTTTGACGAAAGAAAATTCTCCTTTTGGTTCTCTTTAGATGCTACATGTTAAGGCGTACACGCCACAACAATTCTTTTCGAGATACAACGTGTAGTTTTGGAGATACAAGCTAATTTTGTACTATGCGTTATTTCTTCTCCTAAAGAGTTTCCAATGCGTACGTATATGTCTTTACTCTGCAAAACTGTATTTCCTTATGAAGTGGTATTCTTACATATCCTTTCGAGAGAAAACTGTCCTGTGCCTTCTCTTTTGAGGCTACACACTTAGACATACACGCAACATGAAAGCTTTTCGACTTACAACGTGTTGTTTAGGAAAAACAAGATAATTTCGCACGATGCGGGATTTCCTTAAAACGTGATTTTCTGAAAAATTTTGACGAAAGAAAATTCTCCTTTTGGTTCTCTTTAGATGCTACATGTTAAGACGTACACGCCACAACAATTCTTTTCGAGATACAACGTGTAGTTTTGGAGATACAAGCTAATTTTGTACTATGCGTTATTTCTTCTCGTAAAGAGTTTCCAATGCGTACGTATATGTCTTTACTCTGCAAAACTGTATTTCCTTATGAAGTGGTATTCTTACATATCCTTTCGAGAGAAAACTGTCCTGTGCCTTCTCTTTTGAGGCTACACTCTTAGACATACACGCAACATGAAAGCTTTTCGACTTACAACGTGTTGTTTAGGAAAAACAAGATAATTTCGCACGATGCGGGATTTCCTTAAAACGTGATTTTCTGAAAAATTTTGACGAAAGAAAATTCTCCTTTTGGTTCTCTTTAGATGCTACATGTTAAGACGTACACGCCACAACAATTCTTTTCGAGATACAACGTGTAGTTTTGGAGATACAAGCTAATTTTGTACTATGCGTTATTTCTTCTCGTAAAGAGTTTCCAATGCGTACGTATATGTCTTTACTCTGCAAAACTGTATTTCCTTATGAAGTGGTATTCTTACATATCCTTTCGAGAGAAAACTGTCCTGTGCCTTCTCTTTTGAGGCTACACACGTAGACATACACGCAACATGAAAGCTTTTCGACTTACAACGTGTTGTTTAGGAAAAACAAGATAATTTCGCACGATGCGGGATTTCCTTAAAACGTGATTTTCTGAAAAATTTTGACGAAAGAAAATTCTCCTTTTGGTTCTCTTTAGATGCTACATGTTAAGACGTACACGCCACAACAATTCTTTTCGAGATACAACGTGTAGTTTTGGAGATACAAGCTAATTTTGTACTATGCGTTATTTCTTCTCGTAAAGAGTTTCCAATGCGTACGTATATGTCTTTACTCTGCAAAACTGTATTTCCTTATGAAGTGGTATTCTTACATATCCTTTCGAGAGAAAACTGTCCTGTGCCTTCTCTTTTGAG
Source organism: Apodemus sylvaticus (assembly GCF_947179515.1). Taxonomy (NCBI): domain Eukaryota; kingdom Metazoa; phylum Chordata; class Mammalia; order Rodentia; family Muridae; genus Apodemus; species Apodemus sylvaticus. Next base: position 55,883 of record NW_026263118.1, on the reverse strand, counting down.
GCTACACACTTAGACATACACGCAACATGAAAGCTTCTCGACTTACAACGTGTTGTTTAGGAAAAACAAGATAATTTCGCACGATGCGGGATTTCCTTAAAACGTGATTTTCTGAAAAATTTTGACGAAAGAAAATTCTCCTTTTGGTTCTCTTTAGATGCTACATGTTAAGACGTACACGCCACAACAATTCTTTTCGAGATACAACGTGTAGTTTTGGAGATACAAGCTAATTTTGTACTATGCGTTATTTCTTCTCGTAAAGAGTTTCCAATGCGTACGTATATGTCTTTACTCTGCAAAACTGTATTTCCTTATGAAGTGGTATTCTTACATATCCTTTCGAGAGAAAACTGTCCTGTGCCTTCTCTTTTGAGGCTACACACTTAGACATACACGCAACATGAAAGCTTTTCGACTTACAACGTGTTGTTTAGGAAAAACAAGATAATTTCGCACGATGCGGGATTTCCTTAAAACGTGATTTTCTGAAAAATTTTGACGAAAGAAAATTCTCCTTTTGGTTCTCTTTAGATGCTACATGTTAAGACGTACACGCCACAACAATTCTTTTCGAGATACAACGTGTAGTTTTGGAGATACAAGCTAATTTTGTACTATGCGTTATTTCTTCTCGTAAAGAGTTTCCAATGCGTACGTATATGTCTTTACTCTGCAAAACTGTATTTCCTTATGAAGTGGTATTCTTACATATCCTTTCGAGAGAAAACTGTCCTGTGCCTTCTCTTTTGAGGCTACACACTTAGACATACACGCAACATGAAAGCTTTTCGACTTACAACGTGTTGTTTAGGAAAAACAAGATAATTTCGCACGATGCGGGATTTCCTTAAAACGTGATTTTCTGAAAAATTTTGACGAAAGAAAATTCTCCTTTTGGTTCTCTTTAGATGCTACATGTTAAGACGTACACGCCACAACAATTCTTTTCGAGATACAACGTGTAGTTTTGGAGAAACAAGCTAATTTTGTACTATGCGTTATTTCTTCTAGTAAAGAGTTTCCAATGCGTACGTATATGTCTTTACTCTGCAAAACTGTATTTCCTTATGAAGTGGTATTCTTACATATCCTTTCGAGAGAAAACTGTCCTGTGCCTTCTCTTTTGAGGCTACACACTTAGACATACACGCAACATGAAAGCTTTTCGACTTACAACGTGTTGTTTAGGAAAAACAAGATAATTTCGCACGATGCGGGATTTCCTTAAAACGTGATTTTCTGAAAAATTTTGACGAAAGAAAATTCTCCTTTTGGATCTCTTTAGATGCTACATGTTAAGACGTACACGCCACAACAATTCTTTTCGAGATACAACGTGTAGTTTTGGAGATACAAGCTAATTTTGTACTATGCGTTATTTCTTCTCGTAAAGAGTTTCCAATGCGTACGTATATGTCTTTACTCTGCAAAACTGTATTTCCTTATGAATTGGTATTCTTACATATCCTTTCGAGAGAAAACTGTCCTGTGCCTTCTCTTTTGAGGCTACACACGTAGACATACACGCAACATGAAAGCTTTTCGACGTACAACGTGTTGTTTAGGAAAAACAAGATAATTTCGCACGATGCGGGATTTCCTTAAAACGTGATTTTCTGAAAAATTTTGACGAAAGAAAATTCTCCTTTTGGTTCTCTTTAGATGCTACATGTTAAGACGTACACGCCACAACAATTCTTTTCGGGATACAACGTGTAGTTTTGGAGATACAAGCTAATTTTGTACTATGCGTTATTTCTTCTCGTAAAGAGTTTCCAATGCGTACGTATATGTCTTTACTCTGCAAAACTGTATTTCCTTATGAAGTGGTATTCTTACATATCCTTTCGAGAGAAAACTGTCCTGTGCCTTCTCTTTTGAGGCTACACACGTAGACATACACGCAACATGAAAGCTTTTCGACTTACAACGTGTTGTTTAGGAAAAACAAGATAATTTCGCACGATGCGGGATTTCCTTAAAACGTGATTTTCTGAAAAATTTTGACGAAAGAAAATTCTCCTTTTGGTTCTCTTTAGATGCTACATGTTAAGACGTACACGCCACAACAATTCTTTTCGAGATACAACGTGTAGTTTTGGAGATACAAGCTAATTTTGTACTATGCGTTATTTCTTCTCGTAAAGAGTTTCAATGCGTACGTATATGTCTTTACTCTGCAAAACTGTATTTCCTTATGAAGTGGTATTCTTACATATCCTTTCGAGAGAAAACTGTCCTGTGCCTTCTCTTTTGAGGCTACACACGTAGACATACACGCAACATGAAAGCTTTTCGACTTACAACGTGTTGTTTAGGAAAAACAAGATAATTTCGCACGATGCGGGATTTCCTTAAAACGTGATTTTCTGAAAAATTTTGACGAAAGAAAATTCTCCTTTTGGTTCTCTTTAGATGCTACATGTTAAGACGTACACGCCACAACAATTCTTTTCGAGATACAACGTGTAGTTTTGGAGATACAAGCTAATTTTGTACTATGCGTTATTTCTTCTCGTAAAGAGTTTCCAATGCGTACGTATATGTCTTTACTCTGCAAAACTGTATTTCCTTATGAAGTGGTATTCTTACATATCCTTTCGAGAGAAAACTGTCCTGTGCCTTCTCTTTTGAGGCTACACACGTAGACATACACGCAACATGAAAGCTTTTCGACTTACAACGTGTTGTTTAGGAAAAACAAGATAATTTCGCACGATGCGGGATTTCCTTAAAACGTGATTTTCTGAAAAATTTTGACGAAAGAAAATTCTCCTTTTGGTTCTCTTTAGATGCTACATGTTAAGACGTACACGCCACAACAATTCTTTTCGAGATACAACGTGTAGTTTTGGAGATACAAGCTAATTTTGTACTATGCGTTATTTCTTCTCGTAAAGAGTTTCCAATGCGTACGTATATGTCTTTACTCTGCAAAACTGTATTTCCTTATGAAGTGGTATTCTTACATATCCTTTCGAGAGAAAACTGTCCTGTGCCTTCTCTTTTGAGGCTACACACGTAGACATACACGCAACATGAAAGCTTTTCGACTTACAACGTGTTGTTTAGGAAAAACAAGATAATTTCGCACGATGCGGGATTTCCTTAAAACGTGATTTTCTGAAAAATTTTGACGAAAGAAAATTCTCCTTTTGGTTCTCTTTAGATGCTACATGTTAAGACGTACACGCCACAACAATTCTTTTCGAGATACAACGTGTAGTTTTGGAGATACAAGCTAATTTTGTACTATGCGTTATTTCTTCTCGTAAAGAGTTTCAATGCGTACGTATATGTCTTTAGTCTGCAAAACTGTATGTCCTTATGAAGTGGTATTCTTACATATCCTTTCGAGAGAAAACTGTCCTGTGCCTTCTCTTTTGAGGCTACACACTTAGACATACACGCAACATGAAAGCTTTTCGACTTACAACGTGTTGTTTAGGAAAAACAAGATAATTTCGCACGATGCGGGATTTCCTTAAAACGTGATTTTCTGAAAAATTTTGACGAAAGAAAATTCTCCTTTTGGTTCTCTTTAGATGCTACATGTTAAGACGTACACGCCACAACAATTCTTTTCGAGATACAACGTGTAGTTTTGGAGATACAAGCTAATTTTGTACTATGCGTTATTTCTTCTCGTAAAGAGTTTCCAATGCGTACGTATATGTCTTTACTCTGCGAAACTGTATTTCCTTATGAAGTGGTATTCTTACATATCCTTTCGAGAGAAAACTGTCCTGTGCCTTCTCTTTTGAGGCTACACACGTAGACATACACGCAACATGAAAGCTTTTCGACTTACAACGTGTTGTTTAGGAAAAACAAGATAATTTCGCACGATGCGGGATTTCCTTAAAACGTGATTTTCTGAAAAATTTTGACGAAAGAAAATTCTCCTTTTGGTTCTCTTTAGATGCTACATGTTAAGACGTACACGCCACAACAATTCTTTTCGAGATACAACGTGTAGTTTTGGAGATACAAGCTAATTTTGTACTATGCGTTATTTCTTCTCGTAAAGAGTTTCCAATGCGTACGTATATGTCTTTACTCTGCAAAACTGTATTTCCTTATGAAGTGGTATTCTTACATATCCTTTCGAGAGAAAACTGTCCTGTGCCTTCTCTTTTGAGGCTACACACGTAGACATACATGCAACATGAAAGCTTTTCGACTTACAACGTGTTGTTTAGGAAAAACAAGATAATTTCGCACGATGCGGGATTTCCTTAAAACGTGATTTTCTGAAAAATTTTGACGAAAGAAAATTCTCCTTTTGGTTCTCTTTAGATGCTACATGTTAAGACGTACACGCCACAACAATTCTTTTCGAGATACAACGTGTAGTTTTGGAGATACAAGCTAATTTTGTACTATGCGTTATTTCTTCTCGTAAAGAGTTTCCAATGCGTACGTATATGTCTTTACTCTGCAAAACTGTATTTCCTTATGAAGTGGTATTCTTACATATCCTTTCGAGAGAAAACTGTCCTGTGCCTTCTCTTTTGAGGCTACACACGTAGACATACACGCAACATGAAAGCTTTTCGACTTACAACGTGTTGTTTAGGAAAAACAAGATAATTTCGCACGATGCGGGATTTCCTTAAAACGTGATTTTCTGAAAAATTTTGACGAAAGAAAATTCTCCTTTTGGTTCTCTTTAGATGCTACATGTTAAGACGTACACGCCACAACAATTCTTTTCGAGATACAACGTGTAGTTTTGGAGATACAAGCTAATTTTGTACTATGCGTTATTTCTTCTCGTAAAGAGTTTCCAATGCGTACGTATATGTCTTTACTCTGCAAAACTGTATTTCCTTATGAAGTGGTATTCTTACATATCCTTTCGAGAGAAAACTGTCCTGTGCCTTCTCTTTTGAGGCTACACACTTAGACATACACGCAACATGAAAGCTTCTCGACTTACAACGTGTTGTTTAGGAAAAACAAGATAATTTCGCACGATGCGGGATTTCCTTAAAACGTGATTTTCTGAAAAATTTTGACGAAAGAAAATTCTCCTTTTGGTTCTCTTTAGATGCTACATGTTAAGACGTACACGCCACAACAATTCTTTTCGAGATACAACGTGTAGTTTTGGAGATACAAGCTAATTTTGTACTATGCGTTATTTCTTCTCGTAAAGAGTTTCCAATGCGTACGTATATGTCTTTACTCTGCAAAACTGTATTTCCTTATGAAGTGGTATTCTTACATATCCTTTCGAGAGAAAACTGTCCTGTGCCTTCTCTTTTGAGGCTACACACTTAGACATACACGCAACATGAAAGCTTTTCGACTTACAACGTGTTGTTTAGGAAAAACAAGATAATTTCGCACGATGCGGGATTTCCTTAAAACGTGATTTTCTGAAAAATTTTGACGAAAGAAAATTCTCCTTTTGGTTCTCTTTAGATGCTACATGTTAAGACGTACACGCCACAACAATTCTTTTCGAGATACAACGTGTAGTTTTGGAGATACAAGCTAATTTTGTACTATGCGTTATTTCTTCTCGTAAAGAGTTTCCAATGCGTACGTATATGTCTTTACTCTGCAAAACTGTATTTCCTTATGAAGTGGTATTCTTACATATCCTTTCGAGAGAAAACTGTCCTGTGCCTTCTCTTTTGAGGCTACACACTTAGACATACACGCAACATGAAAGCTTTTCGACTTACAACGTGTTGTTTAGGAAAAACAAGATAATTTCGCACGATGCGGGATTTCCTTAAAACGTGATTTTCTGAAAAATTTTGACGAAAGAAAATTCTCCTTTTGGTTCTCTTTAGATGCTACATGTTAAGACGTACACGCCACAACAATTCTTTTCGAGATACAACGTGTAGTTTTGGAGATACAAGCTAATTTTGTACTATGCGTTATTTCTTCTAGTAAAGAGTTTCCAATGCGTACGTATATGTCTTTACTCTGCAAAACTGTATTTCCTTATGAAGTGGTATTCTTACATATCCTTTCGAGAGAAAACTGTCCTGTGCCTTCTCTTTTGAGGCTACACACTTAGACATACACGCAACATGAAAGCTTTTCGACTTACAACGTGTTGTTTAGGAAAAACAAGATAATTTCGCACGATGCGGGATTTCCTTAAAACGTGATTTTCTGAAAAATTTTGACGAAAGAAAATTCTCCTTTTGGATCTCTTTAGATGCTACATGTTAAGACGTACACGCCACAACAATTCTTTTCGAGATACAACGTGTAGTTTTGGAGATACAAGCTAATTTTGTACTATGCGTTATTTCTTCTCGTAAAGAGTTTCCAATGCGTACGTATATGTCTTTACTCTGCAAAACTGTATTTCCTTATGAATTGGTATTCTTACATATCCTTTCGAGAGAAAACTGTCCTGTGCCTTCTCTTTTGAGGCTACACACGTAGACATACACGCAACATGAAAGCTTTTCGACGTACAACGTGTTGTTTAGGAAAAACAAGATAATTTCGCACGATGCGGGATTTCCTTAAAACGTGATTTTCTGAAAAATTTTGACGAAAGAAAATTCTCCTTTTGGTTCTCTTTAGATGCTACATGTTAAGACGTACACGCCACAACAATTCTTTTCGAGATACAACGTGTAGTTTTGGAGATACAAGCTAATTTTGTACTATGCGTTATTTCTTCTCGTAAAGAGTTTCCAATGCGTACGTATATGTCTTTACTCTGCAAAACTGTATTTCCTTATGAAGTGGTATTCTTACATATCCTTTCGAGAGAAAACTGTCCTGTGCCTTCTCTTTTGAGGCTACACACGTAGACATACACGCAACATGAAAGCTTTTCGACTTACAACGTGTTGTTTAGGAAAAACAAGATAATTTCGCACGATGCGGGATTTCCTTAAAACGTGATTTTCTGAAAAATTTTGACGAAAGAAAATTCTCCTTTTGGTTCTCTTTAGATGCTACATGTTAAGACGTACACGCCACAACAATTCTTTTCGAGATACAACGTGTAGTTTTGGAGATACAAGCTAATTTTGTACTATGCGTTATTTCTTCTCGTAAAGAGTTTCAATGCGTACGTATATGTCTTTAGTCTGCAAAACTGTATTTCCTTATGAAGTGGTATTCTTACATATCCTTTCGAGAGAAAACTGTCCTGTGCCTTCTCTTTTGAGGCTACACACTTAGACATACACGCAACATGAAAGCTTTTCGACTTACAACGTGTTGTTTAGGAAAAACAAGATAATTTCGCACGATGCGGGATTTCCTTAAAACGTGATTTTCTGAAAAATTTTGACGAAAGAAAATTCTCCTTTTGGTTCTCTTTAGATGCTACATGTTAAGACGTACACGCCACAACAATTCTTTTCGAGATACAACGTGTAGTTTTGGAGATACAAGCTAATTTTGTACTATGCGTTATTTCTTCTCGTAAAGAGTTTCCAATGCGTACGTATATGTCTTTACTCTGCGAAACTGTATTTCCTTATGAAGTGGTATTCTTACATATCCTTTCGAGAGAAAACTGTCCTGTGCCTTCTCTTTTGAGGCTACACACGTAGACATACACGCAACATGAAAGCTTTTCGACTTACAACGTGTTGTTTAGGAAAAACAAGATAATTTCGCACGATGCGGGATTTCCTTAAAACGTGATTTTCTGAAAAATTTTGACGAAAGAAAATTCTCCTTCTGGTTCTCTTTAGATGCTACATGTTAAGACGTACACGCCACAACAATTCTTTTCGAGATACAACGTGTAGTTTTGGAGATACAAGCTAATTTTGTACTATGCGTTATTTCTTCTCGTAAAGAGTTTCCAATGCGTACGTATATGTCTTTACTCTGCAAAACTGTATTTCCTTATGAAGTGGTATTCTTACATATCCTTTCGAGAGAAAACTGTCCTGTGCCTTCTCTTTTGAGGCTACACACGTAGACATACATGCAACATGAAAGCTTTTCGACTTACAACGTGTTGTTTAGGAAAAACAAGATAATTTCGCACGATGCGGGATTTCCTTAAAACGTGATTTTCTGAAAAATTTTGACGAAAGAAAATTCTCCTTTTGGTTCTCTTTAGATGCTACATGTTAAGACGTACACGCCACAACAATTCTTTTCGAGATACAACGTGTAGTTTTGGAGATACAAGCTAATTTTGTACTATGCGTTATTTCTTCTCGTAAAGAGTTTCAATGCGTACGTATATGTCTTTAGTCTGCAAAACTGTATTTCCTTATGAAGTGGTATTCTTACATATCCTTTCGAGAGAAAACTGTCCTGTGCCTTCTCTTTTGAGGCTACACACTTAGACATACACGCAACATGAAAGCTTTTCGACTTACAACGTGTTGTTTAGGAAAAACAAGATAATTTCGCACGATGCGGGATTTCCTTAAAACGTGATTTTCTGAAAAATTTTGACGAAAGAAAATTCTCCTTTTGGTTCTCTTTAGATGCTACATGTTAAGACGTACACGCCACAACAATTCTTTTCGAGATACAACGTGTAGTTTTGGAGATACAAGCTAATTTTGTACTATGCGTTATTTCTTCTCGTAAAGAGTTTCCAATGCGTACGTATATGTCTTTACTCTGCAAAACTGTATTTCCTTATGAAGTGGTATTCTTACATATCCTTTTGAGAGAAAACTGTCCTGTGCCTTCTCTTTTGAGGCTACACACTTAGACATACACGCAACATGAAAGCTTTTCGACTTACAACGTGTTGTTTAGGAAAAACAAGATAATTTCGCACGATGCGGGATTTCCTTAAAACGTGATTTTCTGAAAAATTTTGACGAAAGAAAATTCTCCTTTTGGTTCTCTTTAGATGCTACATGTTAAGACGTACACGCCACAACAATTCTTTTCGAGATACAACGTGTAGTTTTGGAGATACAAGCTAATTTTGTACTATGCGTTATTTCTTCTCTTAAAGAGTTTCCAATGCGTACATATATGTCTTTACTCTGCAAAACTGTATTTCCTTATGAAGTGGTATTCTTACATATCCTTTCGAGAGAAAACTGTCCTGTGCCTTCTCTTTTGAGGCTACACACTTAGACATACACGCAACATGAAAGCTTTTCGACTTACAACGTGTTGTTTAGGAAAAACAAGATAATTTCGCACGATGCGGGATTTCCTTAAAACGTGATTTTCTGAAAAATTTTGACGAAAGAAAATTCTCCTTTTGGTTCTCTTTAGATGCTACATGTTAAGACGTACACGCCACAACAATTCTTTTCGAGATACAACGTGTAGTTTTGGAGATACAAGCTAATTTTGTACTATGCGTTATTTCTTCTCGTAAAGAGTTTCCAATGCGTACGTATATGTCTTTACTCTGCAAAACTGTATTTCCTTATGAAGTGGTATTCTTACATATCCTTTCGAGAGAAAACTGTCCTGTGCCTTCTCTTTTGAGGCTACACACTTAGACATACACGCAACATGAAAGCTTCTCGACTTACAACGTGTTGTTTAGGAAAAACAAGATAATTTCGCACGATGCGGGATTTCCTTAAAACGTGATTTTCTGAAAAATTTTGACGAAAGAAAATTCTCCTTTTGGTTCTCTTTAGATGCTACATGTTAAGACGTACACGCCACAACAATTCTTTTCGAGATACAACGTGTAGTTTTGGAGATACAAGCTAATTTTGTACTATGCGTTATTTCTTCTCGTAAAGAGTTTCCAATGCGTACGTATATGTCTTTACTCTGCAAAACTGTATTTCCTTATGAAGTGGTATTCTTACATATCCTTTCGAGAGAAAACTGTCCTGTGCCTTCTCTTTTGAGGCTACACACTTAGACATACACGCAACATGAAAGCTTTTCGACTTACAACCTGTTGTTTAGGAAAAACAAGATAATTTCGCACGATGCGGGATTTCCTTAAAACGTGATTTTCTGAAAAATTTTGACGAAAGAAAATTCTCCTTTTGGTTCTCTTTAGATGCTACATGTTAAGACGTACACGCCACAACAATTCTTTTCGAGATACAACGTGTAGTTTTGGAGATACAAGCTAATTTTGTACTATGCGTTATTTCTTCTCGTAAAGAGTTTCCAATGCGTACGTATATGTCTTTACTCTGCAAAACTGTATTTCCTTATGAAGTGGTATTCTTACATATCCTTTCGAGAGAAAACTGTCCTGTGCCTTCTCTTTTGAGGCTACACACTTAGACATACACGCAACATGAAAGCTTTTCGACTTACAACGTGTTGTTTAGGAAAAACAAGATAATTTCGCACGATGCGGGATTTCCTTAAAACGTGATTTTCTGAAAAATTTTGACGAAAGAAAATTCTCCTTTTGGTTCTCTTTAGATGCTACATGTTAAGACGTACACGCCACAACAATTCTTTTCGAGATACAACGTGTAGTTTTGGAGATACAAGCTAATTTTGTACTATGCGTTATTTCTTCTAGTAAAGAGTTTCCAATGCGTACGTATATGTCTTTACTCTGCAAAACTGTATTTCCTTATGAAGTGGTATTCTTACATATCCTTTCGAGAGAAAACTGTCCTGTGCCTTCTCTTTTGAGGCTAGACACTTAGACATACACGCAACATGAAAGCTTTTCGACTTACAACGTGTTGTTTAGGAAAAACAAGATAATTTCGCACGATGCGGGATTTCCTTAAAACGTGATTTTCTGAAAAATTTTGACGAAAGAAAATTCTCCTTTTGGATCTCTTTAGATGCTACATGTTAAGACGTACACGCCACAACAATTCTTTTCGAGATACAACGTGTAGTTTTGGAGATACAAGCTAATTTTGTACTATGCGTTATTTCTTCTCGTAAAGAGTTTCCAATGCGTACGTATATGTCTTTACTCTGCAAAACTGTATTTCCTTATGAATTGGTATTCTTACATATCCTTTCGAGAGAAAACTGTCCTGTGCCTTCTCTTTTGAGGCTACACACGTAGACATACACGCAACATGAAAGCTTTTCGACTTACAACGTGTTGTTTAGGAAAAACAAGATAATTTCGCACGATGCGGGATTTCCTTAAAACGTGATTTTCTGAAAAATTTTGACGAAAGAAAATTCTCCTTTTGGTTCTCTTTAGATGCTACATGTTAAGACGTACACGCCACAACAATTCTTTTCGAGATACAACGTGTAGTTTTGGAGATACAAGCTAATTTTGTACTATGCGTTATTTCTTCTCGTAAAGAGTTTCCAATGCGTACGTATATGTCTTTACTCTGCAAAACTGTATTTCCTTATGAAGTGGTATTCTTACATATCCTTTCGAGAGAAAACTGTCCTGTGCCTTCTCTTTTGAGGCTACACACTTAGACATACACGCAACATGAAAGCTTTTCGACTTACAACGTGTTGTTTAGGAAAAACAAGATAATTTCGCACGATGCGGGATTTCCTTAAAACGTGATTTTCTGAAAAATTTTGACGAAAGAAAATTCTCCTTTTGGTTCTCTTTAGATGCTACATGTTAAGACGTACACGCCACAACAATTCTTTTCGAGATACAACGTGTAGTTTTGGAGATACAAGCTAATATTGTACTATGCGTTATTTCTTCTCGTAAAGAGTTTCAATGCGTACGTATATGTCTTTACTCTGCAAAACTGTATTTCCTTATGAAGTGGTATTCTTACATATCCTTTCGAGAGAAAACTGTCCTGTGCCTTCTCTTTTGAGGCTACACACTTAGACATACACGCAACATGAAAGCTTTTCGACTTACAACGTGTTGTTTAGGAAAAACAAGATAATTTCGCACGATGCGGGATTTCCTTAAAACGTGATTTTCTGAAAAATTTTGACGAAAGAAAATTCTCCTTTTGGTTCTCTTTAGATGCTACATGTTAAGACGTACACGCCACAACAATTCTTTTCGAGATACAACGTGTAGTTTTGGAGATACAAGCTAATTTTGTACTATGCGTTATTTCTTCTCGTAAAGAGTTTCCAATGCGTACGTATATGTCTTTACTCTGCAAAACTGTATTTCCTTATGAAGTGGTATTCTTACATATCCTTTCGAGAGAAAACTGTCCTGTGCCTTCTCTTTTGAGGCTACACACTTAGACATACACGCAACATGAAAGCTTTTCGACTTAGAACGTGTTGTTTAGGAAAAACAAGATAATTTCGCACGATGCGGGATTTCCTTAAAACGTGATTTTCTGAAAAATTTTGACGAAAGAAAATTCTCCTTTTGGTTCTCTTTAGATGCTACATGTTAAGACGTACACGCCACAACAATTCTTTTCGAGATACAACGTGTAGTTTTGGAGATACAAGCTAATTTTGTACTATGCGTTATTTCTTCTCGTAAAGAGTTTCCAATGCGTACGTATATGTCTTTACTCTGCAAAACTGTATTTCCTTATGAAGTGGTATTCTTACATATCCTTTCGAGAGAAAACTGTCCTGTGCCTTCTCTTTTGAGGCTACACACTTAGACATACACGCAACATGAAAGCTTCTCGACTTACAACGTGTTGTTTAGGAAAAACAAGATAATTTCGCACGATGCGGGATTTCCTTAAAACGTGATTTTCTGAAAAATTTTGACGAAAGAAAATTCTCCTTTTGGTTCTCTTTAGATGCTACATGTTAAGACGTACACGCCACAACAATTCTTTTCGAGATACAACGTGTAGTTTTGGAGATACAAGCTAATTTTGTACTATGCGTTATTTCTTCTCGTAAAGAGTTTCCAATGCGTACGTATATGTCTTTACTCTGCAAAACTGTATTTCCTTATGAAGTGGTATTCTTACATATCCTTTCGAGAGAAAACTGTCCTGTGCCTTCTCTTTTGAGGCTACACACTTAGACATACACGCAACATGAAAGCTTTTCGACTTACAACGTGTTGTTTAGGAAAAACAAGATAATTTCGCACGATGCGGGATTTCCTTAAAACGTGATTTTCTGAAAAATTTTGACGAAAGAAAATTCTCCTTTTGGTTCTCTTTAGATGCTACATGTTAAGACGTACACGCCACAACAATTCTTTTCGAGATACAACGTGTAGTTTTGGAGATACAAGCTAATTTTGTACTATGCGTTATTTCTTCTCCTAAAGAGTTTCCAATGCGTACGTATATGTCTTTACTCTGCAAAACTGTATTTCCTTATGAAGTGGTATTCTTACATATCCTTTCGAGAGAAAACTGTCCTGTGCCTTCTCTTTTGAGGCTACACACTTAGACATACACGCAACATGAAAGCTTTTCGACTTACAACGTTTTGTTTAGGAAAAACAAGATAATTTCGCACGATGCGGGATTTCCTTAAAACGTGATTTTCTGAAAAATTTTGACGAAAGAAAATTCTCCTTTTGGTTCTCTTTAGATGCTACATGTTAAGACGTACACGCCACAACAATTCTTTTCGAGATACAACGTGTAGTTTTGGAGATACAAGCTAATTTTGTACTATGCGTTATTTCTTCTCGTAAAGAGTTTCCAATGCGTACGTATATGTCTTTACTCTGCAAAACTGTATTTCCTTATGAAGTGGTATTCTTACATATCCTTTCGAGAGAAAACTGTCCTGTGCCTTCTCTTTTGAGGCTACACACGTAGACATACACGCAACATGAAAGCTTTTCGACTTACAACGTGTTGTTTAGGAAAAACAAGATAATTTCGCACGATGCGGGATTTCCATAAAACGTGATTTTCTGAAAAATTTTGACGAAAGAAAATTCTCCTTTTGGTTCTCTTTAGATGCTACATGTTAAGACGTACACGCCACAACAATTCTTTTCGAGATACAACGTGTAGTTTTGGAGATACAAGCTAATTTTGTACTATGCGTTATTTCTTCTCCTAAAGAGTTTCCAATGCGTACGTATATGTCTTTACTCTGCAAAACTGTATTTCCTTATGAAGTGGTATTCTTACATATCCTTTCGAGAGAAAACTGTCCTGTGCCTTCTCTTTTGAGGCTACACACTTAGACATACACGCAACATGAAAGCTTTTCGACTTACAACGTGTTGTTTAGGAAAAACAAGATAATTTCGCACGATGCGGGATTTCCTTAAAACGTGATTTTCTGAAAAATTTTGACGAAAGAAAATTCTCCTTTTGGTTCTCTTTAGATGCTACATGTTAAGACGTACACGCCACAACAATTCTTTTCGAGATACAACGTGTAGTTTTGGAGATACAAGCTAATTTTGTACTATGCGTTATTTCTTCTCGTAAAGAGTTTCCAATGCGTACGTATATGTCTTTACTCTGCAAAACTGTATTTCCTTATGAAGTGGTATTCTTACATATCCTTTCCAGAGAAAACTGTCCTGTGCCTTCTCTTTTGAGGCTACACACTTAGACATACACGCAACATGAAAGCTTTTCGACTTACAACGTGTTGTTTAGGAAAAACAAGATAATTTCGCACGATGCGGGATTTCCTTAAAACGTGATTTTCTGAAAAATTTTGACGAAAGAAAATTCTCCTTTTGGTTCTCTTTAGATGCTACATGTTAAGACGTACACGCCACAACAATTCTTTTCGAGATACAACGTGTAGTTTTGGAGATACAAGCTAATTTTGTACTATGCGTTATTTCTTCTCGTAAAGAGTTTCCAATGCGTACGTATATGTCTTTACTCTGCAAAACTGTATTTCCTTATGAAGTGGTATTCTTACATATCCTTTCGAGAGAAAACTGTCCTGTGCCTTCTCTTTTGAGGCTACACACTTAGACATACACGCAACATGAAAGCTTTTCGACTTACAACGTATTGTTTAGGAAAAACAAGATAATTTCGCACGAAGCGGGATTTCCTTAAAACGTGATTTTCTGAAAAATTTTGACGAAAGAAAATTCTCCTTTTGGTTCTCTTTAGATGCTACATGTTAAGATGTACACGCCACAACAATTCTTTTCGAGATACAACGTGTAGTTTTGGAGATACAAGCTAATTTTGTTCTATGCGTTATTTCTTCTCCTAAAGAGTTTCCAATGCGTACGTATATGTCTTTACTCTGCAAAACTGTATTTCCTTATGATGTGGTTCTTACATATCCTTTCGAGAGAAAACTGTCCTGTGCCTTCTCTTTTGAGGCTACACACGTAGACATACACGCAACATGAAAGCTTTTCGACTTACAACGTTTTGTTTAGGAAAAACAAGATAATTTCGCACGATGCGGGATTTCCTTAAAACGTGATTTTCTGAAAAATTTTGACGAAAGAAAATTCTCCTTTTGGTTCTCTTTAGATGCT
Source organism: Apodemus sylvaticus (assembly GCF_947179515.1). NCBI lineage: Eukaryota > Metazoa > Chordata > Mammalia > Rodentia > Muridae > Apodemus > Apodemus sylvaticus. Next base: position 40,648 of record NW_026263118.1, on the reverse strand, counting down.
ACATGTTAAGACGTACACGCCACAACAATTCTTTTCGAGATACAACGTGTAGTTTTGGAGATACAAGCTAATTTTGTACTATGCGTTATTTCTTCTCGTAAAGAGTTTCCAATGCGTACGTATATGTCTTTACTCTGCAAAACTGTATTTCCTTATGAAGTGGTATTCTTACATATCCTTTCGAGAGAAAACTGTCCTGTGCCTTCTCTTTTGAGGCTACACACGTAGACATACACGCAACATGAAAGCTTCTCGACTTACAACGTGTTGTTTAGGAAAAACAAGATAATTTCGCACGATGCGGGATTTCCTTAAAACGTGATTTTCTGAAAAATTTTGACGAAAGAAAATTCTCCTTTTGGTTCTCTTTAGATGCTACATGTTAAGACGTACACGCCACAACAATTCTTTTCGAGATACAACGTGTAGTTTTGGAGATACAAGCTAATTTTGTACTATGCGTTATTTCTTCTCGTAAAGAGTTTCCAATGCGTACGTATATGTCTTTACTCTGCAAAACTGTATTTCCTTATGAAGTGGTATTCTTACATATCCTTTCGAGAGAAAACTGTCCTGTGCCTTCTCTTTTGAGGCTACACACTTAGACATACACGCAACATGAAAGCTTTTCGACTTACAACGTGTTGTTTAGGAAAAACAAGATAATTTCGCACGATGCGGGATTTCCTTAAAACGTGATTTTCTGAAAAATTTTGACGAAAGAAAATTCTCCTTTTGGTTCTCTTTAGATGCTACATGTTAAGACGTACACGCCACAACAATTCTTTTCGAGATACAACGTGTAGTTTTGGAGATACAAGCTAATTTTGTACTATGCGTTATTTCTTCTCCTAAAGAGTTTCCAATGCGTACGTATATGTCTTTACTCTGCAAAACTGTATTTCCTTATGAAGTGGTATTCTTACATATCCTTTCGAGAGAAAACTGTCCTGTGCCTTCTCTTTTGAGGCTACACACTTAGACATACACGCAACATGAAAGCTTTTCGACTTACAACGTTTTGTTTAGGAAAAACAAGATAATTTCGCACGATGCGGGATTTCCTTAAAACGTGATTTTCTGAAAAATTTTGACGAAAGAAAATTCTCCTTTTGGTTCTCTTTAGATGCTACATGTTAAGACGTACACGCCACAACAATTCTTTTCGAGATACAACGTGTAGTTTTGGAGATACAAGCTAATTTTGTACTATGCGTTATTTCTTCTCGTAAAGAGTTTCCAATGCGTACGTATATGTCTTTACTCTGCAAAACTGTATTTCCTTATGAAGTGGTATTCTTACATATCCTTTCGAGAGAAAACTGTCCTGTGCCTTCTCTTTTGAGGCTACACACGTAGACATACACGCAACATGAAAGCTTTTCGACTTACAACGTGTTGTTTAGGAAAAACAAGATAATTTCGCACGATGCGGGATTTCCATAAAACGTGATTTTCTGAAAAATTTTGACGAAAGAAAATTCTCCTTTTGGTTCTCTTTAGATGCTACATGTTAAGACGTACACGCCACAACAATTCTTTTCGAGATACAACGTGTAGTTTTGGAGATACAAGCTAATTTTGTACTATGCGTTATTTCTTCTCCTAAAGAGTTTCCAATGCGTACGTATATGTCTTTACTCTGCAAAACTGTATTTCCTTATGAAGTGGTATTCTTACATATCCTTTCGAGAGAAAACTGTCCTGTGCCTTCTCTTTTGAGGCTACACACTTAGACATACACGCAACATGAAAGCTTTTCGACTTACAACGTGTTGTTTAGGAAAAACAAGATAATTTCGCACGATGCGGGATTTCCTTAAAACGTGATTTTCTGAAAAATTTTGACGAAAGAAAATTCTCCTTTTGGTTCTCTTTAGATGCTACATGTTAAGACGTACACGCCACAACAATTCTTTTCGAGATACAACGTGTAGTTTTGGAGATACAAGCTAATTTTGTACTATGCGTTATTTCTTCTCGTAAAGAGTTTCCAATGCGTACGTATATGTCTTTACTCTGCAAAACTGTATTTCCTTATGAAGTGGTATTCTTACATATCCTTTCGAGAGAAAACTGTCCTGTGCCTTCTCTTTTGAGGCTACACACTTAGACATACACGCAACATGAAAGCTTTTCGACTTACAACGTGTTGTTTAGGAAAAACAAGATAATTTCGCACGATGCGGGATTTCCTTAAAACGTGATTTTCTGAAAAATTTTGACGAAAGAAAATTCTCCTTTTGGTTCTCTTTAGATGCTACATGTTAAGACGTACACGCCACAACAATTCTTTTCGAGATACAACGTGTAGTTTTGGAGATACAAGCTAATTTTGTACTATGCGTTATTTCTTCTCGTAAAGAGTTTCCAATGCGTACGTATATGTCTTTACTCTGCAAAACTGTATTTCCTTATGAAGTGGTATTCTTACATATCCTTTCGAGAGAAAACTGTCCTGTGCCTTCTCTTTTGAGGCTACACACTTAGACATACACGCAACATGAAAGCTTTTCGACTTACAACGTATTGTTTAGGAAAAACAAGATAATTTCGCACGAAGCGGGATTTCCTTAAAACGTGATTTTCTGAAAAATTTTGACGAAAGAAAATTCTCCTTTTGGTTCTCTTTAGATGCTACATGTTAAGATGTACACGCCACAACAATTCTTTTCGAGATACAACGTGTAGTTTTGGAGATACAAGCTAATTTTGTTCTATGCGTTATTTCTTCTCCTAAAGAGTTTCCAATGCGTACGTATATGTCTTTACTCTGCAAAACTGTATTTCCTTATGATGTGGTTCTTACATATCCTTTCGAGAGAAAACTGTCCTGTGCCTTCTCTTTTGAGGCTACACACGTAGACATACACGCAACATGAAAGCTTTTCGACTTACAACGTTTTGTTTAGGAAAAACAAGATAATTTCGCACGATGCGGGATTTCCTTAAAACGTGATTTTCTGAAAAATTTTGACGAAAGAAAATTCTCCTTTTGGTTCTCTTTAGATGCTACATGTTAAGACGTACACGCCACAACAATTCTTTTCGAGATACAACGTGTAGTTTTGGAGATACAAGCTAATTTTGTACTATGCGTTATTTCTTCTCGTAAAGAGTTTCCAATGCGTACGTATATGTCTTTACTCTGCAAAACTGTATTTCCTTATGAAGTGGTATTCTTACATATCCTTTCGAGAGAAAACTGTCCTGTGCCTTCTCTTTTGAGGCTACACACGTAGACATACACGCAACATGAAAGCTTCTCGACTTACAACGTGTTGTTTAGGAAAAACAAGATAATTTCGCACGATGCGGGATTTCCTTAAAACGTGATTTTCTGAAAAATTTTGACGAAAGAAAATTCTCCTTTTGGTTCTCTTTAGATGCTACATGTTAAGACGTACACGCCACAACAATTCTTTTCGAGATACAACGTGTAGTTTTGGAGATACAAGCTAATTTTGTACTATGCGTTATTTCTTCTCGTAAAGAGTTTCCAATGCGTACGTATATGTCTTTACTCTGCAAAACTGTATTTCCTTATGAAGTGGTATTCTTACATATCCTTTCGAGAGAAAACTGTCCTGTGCCTTCTCTTTTGAGGCTACACACTTAGACATACACGCAACATGAAAGCTTTTCGACTTACAACGTGTTGTTTAGGAAAAACAAGATAATTTCGCACGATGCGGGATTTCCTTAAAACGTGATTTTCTGAAAAATTTTGACGAAAGAAAATTCTCCTTTTGGTTCTCTTTAGATGCTACATGTTAAGACGTACACGCCACAACAATTCTTTTCGAGATACAACGTGTAGTTTTGGAGATACAAGCTAATTTTGTACTATGCGTTATTTCTTCTCGTAAAGAGTTTCCAATGCGTACGTATATGTCTTTACTCTGCAAAACTGTATTTCCCTATGAAGTGGTATTCTTACATATCCTTTCGAGAGAAAACTGTCCTGTGCCTTCTCTTTTGAGGCTACACACTTAGACATACACGCAACATGAAAGCTTTTCGACTTACAACGTGTTGTTTAGGAAAAACAAGATAATTTCGCACGATGCGGGATTTCCTTAAAACGTGATTTTCTGAAAAATTTTGACGAAAGAAAATTCTCCTTTTGGTTCTCTTTAGATGCTACATGTTAAGACGTACACGCCACAACAATTCTTTTCGAGATACAACGTGTAGTTTTGGAGATACAAGCTAATTTTGTACTATGCGTTATTTCTTCTCGTAAAGAGTTTCCAATGCGTACGTATATGTCTTTACTCTGCAAAACTGTATTTCCTTATGAAGTGGTATTCTTACATATCCTTTCGAGAGAAAACTGTCCTGTGCCTTCTCTTTTGAGGCTACACACGTAGACATACACGCAACATGAAAGCTTTTCGACTTACAACGTGTTGTTTAGGAAAAACAAGATAATTTCGCACGATGCGGGATTTCCTTAAAACGTGATTTTCTGAAAAATTTTGACGAAAGAAAATTCTCCTTTTGGTTCTCTTTAGATGCTACATGTTAAGACGTACACGCCACAACAATTCTTTTCGAGATACAACGTGTAGTTTTGGAGATACAAGCTAATTTTGTACTATGCGTTATTTCTTCTCGTAAAGAGTTTCCAATGCGTACGTATATGTCTTTACTCTGCAAAACTGTATTTCCTTATGAAGTGGTATTCTTACATATCCTTTCGAGAGAAAACTGTCCTGTGCCTTCTCTTTTGAGGCTACACACTTAGACATACACGCAACATGAAAGCTTTTCGACTTACAACGTGTTGTTTAGGAAAAACAAGATAATTTCGCACGATGCGGGATTTCCTTAAAACGTGATTTTCTGAAAAATTTTGACGAAAGAAAATTCTCCTTTTGGTTCTCTTTAGATGCTACATGTTAAGACGTACACGCCACAACAATTCTTTTCGAGATACAACGTGTAGTTTTGGAGATACAAGCTAATTTTGTACTATGCGTTATTTCTTCTCGTAAAGAGTTTCCAATGCGTACGTATATGTCTTTACTCTGCAAAACTGTATTTCCTTATGAAGTGGTATTCTTACATATCCTTTCGAGAGAAAACTGTCCTGTGCCTTCTCTTTTGAGGCTACACACTTAGACATACACGCAACATGAAAGCTTTTCGACTTACAACGTGTTGTTTAGGAAAAACAAGATAATTTCGCACGATGCGGGATTTCCTTAAAACGTGATTTTCTGAAAAATTTTGACGAAAGAAAATTCTCCTTTTGGTTCTCTTTAGATGCTACATGTTAAGACGTACACGCCACAACAATTCTTTTCGAGATACAACGTGTAGTTTTGGAGATACAAGCTAATTTTGTACTATGCGTTATTTCTTCTCGTAAAGAGTTTCCAATGCGTACGTATATGTCTTTACTCTGCAAAACTGTATTTCCTTATGAAGTGGTATTCTTACATATCCTTTCGAGAGAAAACTGTCCTGTGCCTTCTCTTTTGAGGCTACACACTTAGACATACACGCAACATGAAAGCTTTTCGACTTACAACGTGTTGTTTAGGAAAAACAAGATAATTTCGCACGATGCGGGATTTCCTTAAAACGTGATTTTCTGAAAAATTTTGACGAAAGAAAATTCTCCTTTTGGTTCTCTTTAGATGCTACATGTTAAGACGTACACGCCACAACAATTCTTTTCGAGATACAACGTGTAGTTTTGGAGATACAAGCTAATTTTGTACTATGCGTTATTTCTTCTCGTAAAGAGTTTCCAATGCGTACGTATATGTCTTTACTCTGCAAAACTGTATTTCCTTATGAAGTGGTATTCTTACATATCCTTTCGAGAGAAAACTGTCCTGTGCCTTCTCTTTTGAGGCTACACACGTAGACATACACGCAACATGAAAGCTTCTCGACTTACAACGTGTTGTTTAGGAAAAACAAGATAATTTCGCACGATGCGGGATTTCCTTAAAACGTGATTTTCTGAAAAATTTTGACGAAAGAAAATTCTCTTTTGGTTCTCTTTAGCTGCTACATGTTAAGACGTACACGCCACAACAATTCTTTTCGAGATACAACGTGTAGTTTTGGAGATACAAGCTAATTTTTTACTATGCGTTATTTCTTCTCGTAAAGAGTTTCCAATGCGTACGTATATGTCTTTACTCTGCAAAACTGTATTTCCTTATGAAGTGGTATTCTTACATATCCTTTCGAGAGAAAACTGTCCTGTGCCTTCTCTTTTGAGGCTACACACGTAGACATACACGCAACATGAAAGCTTCTCGACTTACAACGTGTTGTTTAGGAAAAACAAGATAATTTCGCACGATGCGGGATTTCCTTAAAACGTGATTTTCTGAAAAATTTTGACGAAAGAAAATTCTCCTTTTGGTTCTCTTTAGATGCTACATGTTAAGACGTACACGCCACAACAATTCTTTTCGAGATACAACGTGTAGTTTTGGAGATACAAGCTAATTTTGTACTATGCGTTATTTCTTCTTGTAAAGAGTTTCCAATGCGTACGTATATGTCTTTACTCTGCAAAACTGTATTTCCTTATGAAGTGGTATTCTTACATATCCTTTCGAGAGAAAACTGTCCTGTGCCTTCTCTTTTGAGGCTACACACTTAGACATACACGCAACATGAAAGCTTCTCGACTTACAACGTGTTGTTTAGGAAAAACAAGATAATTTCGCACGATGCGGGATTTCCTTAAAACGTGATTTTCTGAAAAATTTTGACGAAAGAAAATTCTCCTTTTGGTTCTCTTTAGATGCTACATGTTAAGACGTACACGCCACAACAATTCTTTTCGAGATACAACGTGTAGTTTTGGAGATACAAGCTAATTTTGTACTATGCGTTATTTCTTCTCGTAAAGAGTTTCCAATGCGTACGTATATGTCTTTACTCTGCAAAACTGTATTTCCTTATGAAGTGGTATTCTTACATATCCTTTCGAGAGAAAACTGTCCTGTGCCTCCTCTTTTGAGGCTACACACGTAGACATACACGCAACATGAAAGCTTCTCGACTTACAACGTGTTGTTTAGGAAAAACAAGATAATTTCGCACGATGCGGGATTTCCTTAAAACGTGATTTTCTGAAAAATTTTGACGAAAGAAAATTCTCCTTTTGGTTCTCTTTAGATGCTACATGTTAAGACGTACACGCCACAACAATTCTTTTCGAGATACAACGTGTAGTTTTGGAGATACAAGCTAATTTTGTACTATGCGTTATTTCTTCTCGTAAAGAGTTTCCAATGCGTACGTATATGTCTTTACTCTGCAAAACTGTATTTCCTTATGAAGTGGTATTCTTACATATCCTTTCGAGAGAAAACTGTCCTGTGCCTTCTCTTTTGAGGCTACACACGTAGACATACACGCAACATGAAAGCTTCTCGACTTACAACGTGTTGTTTAGGAAAAACAAGATAATTTCGCACGATGCGGGATTTCCTTAAAACGTGATTTTCTGAAAAATTTTGACGAAAGAAAATTCTCCTTTTGGTTCTCTTTAGATGCTACATGTTAAGACGTACACGCCACAACAATTCTTTTCGAGATACAACGTGTAGTTTTGGAGATACAAGCTAATTTTGTACTATGCGTTATTTCTTCTCGTAAAGAGTTTCCAATGCGTACGTATATGTCTTTACTCTGCAAAACTGTATTTCCTTATGAAGTGGTATTCTTACATATCCTTTCGAGAGAAAACTGTCCTGTGCCTTCTCTTTTGAGGCTACACACTTAGACATACACGCAACATGAAAGCTTTTCGACTTACAACGTGTTGTTTAGGAAAAACAAGATAATTTCGCACGATGCGGGATTTCCTTAAAACGTGATTTTCTGAAAAATTTTGACGAAAGAAAATTCTCCTTTTGGTTCTCTTTAGATGCTACATGTTAAGACGTACACGCCACAACAATTCTTTTCGAGATACAACGTGTAGTTTTGGAGATACAAGCTAATTTTGTACTATGCGTTATTTCTTCTCGTAAAGAGTTTCCAATGCGTACGTATATGTCTTTACTCTGCAAAACTGTATTTCCTTATGAAGTGGTATTCTTACATATCCTTTCGAGAGAAAACTGTCCTGTGCCTTCTCTTTTGAGGCTACACACTTAGACATACACGCAACATGAAAGCTTTTCGACTTACAACGTGTTGTTTAGGAAAAACAAGATAATTTCGCACGATGCGGGATTTCCTTAAAACGTGATTTTCTGAAAAATTTTGACGAAAGAAAATTCTCCTTTTGGTTCTCTTTAGATGCTACATGTTAAGACGTACACGCCACAACAATTCTTTTCGAGATACAACGTGTAGTTTTGGAGATACAAGCTAATTTTGTACTATGCGTTATTTCTTCTCGTAAAGAGTTTCCAATGCGTACGTATATGTCTTTACTCTGCAAAACTGTATTTCCTTATGAAGTGGTATTCTTACATATCCTTTCGAGAGAAAACTGTCCTGTGCCTTCTCTTTTGAGGCTACACACGTAGACATACACGCAACATGAAAGCTTTTCGACTTACAACGTGTTGTTTAGGAAAAACAAGATAATGTCGCACGATGCGGGATTTCCTTAAAACGTGATTTTCTGAAAAATTTTGACGAAAGAAAATTCTCCTTTTGGTTCTCTTTAGATGCTACATGTTAAGACGTACACGCCACAACAATTCTTTTCGAGATACAACGTGTAGTTTTGGAGATACAAGCTAATTTTGTACTATGCGTTATTTCTTCTCGTAAAGAGTTTCCAATGCGTACATATATGTCTTTACTCTGCAAAACTGTATTTCCTTATGAAGTGGTATTCTTACATATCCTTTCGAGAGAAAACTGTCCTGTGCCTTCTCTTTTGAGGCTACACACTTAGACATACACGCAACATGAAAGCTTTTCGACTTACAACGTGTTGTTTAGGAAAAACAAGATAATGTCGCACGATGCGGGATTTCCTTAAAACGTGATTTTCTGAAAAATTTTGACGAAAGAAAATTCTCCTTTTGGTTCTCTTTAGATGCTACATGTTAAGACGTACACGCCACAACAATTCTTTTCGAGATACAACGTGTAGTTTTGGAGATACAAGCTAATTTTTTACTATGCGTTATTTCTTCTCGTAAAGAGTTTCCAATGCGTACGTATATGTCTTTACTCTGCAAAACTGTATTTCCTTATGAAGTGGTATTCTTACATATCCTTTCGAGAGAAAACTGTCCTGTGCCTTCTCTTTTGAGGCTACACACTTAGACATACACGCAACATGAAAGCTTTTCGACTTACAACGTGTTGTTTAGGAAAAACAAGATAATTTCGCACGATGCGGGATTTCCTTAAAACGTGATTTTCTGAAAAATTTTGACGAAAGAAAATTCTCCTTTTGGTTCTCTTTAGATGCTACATGTTAAGACGTACACGCCACAACAATTCTTTTCGAGATACAACGTGTAGTTTTGGAGATACAAGCTAATTTTGTACTATGCGTTATTTGTTCTCGTAAAGAGTTTCCAATGCGTACGTATATGTCTTTACTCTGCAAAACTGTATTTCCTTATGAAGTGGTATTCTTACATATCCTTTCGAGAGAAAACTGTCCTGTGCCTTCTCTTTTGAGGCTACACACTTAGACATACACGCAACATGAAAGCTTTTCGACTTACAACGTGTTGTTTAGGAAAAACAAGATAATTTCGCACGATGCGGGATTTCCTTAAAACGTGATTTTCTGAAAAATTTTGACGAAAGAAAATTCTCCTTTTGGTTCTCTTTAGATGCTACATGTTAAGATGTACACGCCACAACAATTCTTTTCGAGATACAACGTGTAGTTTTGGAGATACAAGCTAATTTTGTACTATGCGTTATTTCTTCTCCTAAAGAGTTTCCAATGCGTACGTATATGTCTTTACTCTGCAAAACTGTATTTCCTTATGAAGTGGTATTCTTACATATCCTTTCGAGAGAAAACTGTCCTGTGCCTTCTCTTTTGAGGCTACACACGTAGACATACACGCAACATGAAAGCTTTTCGACTTACAACGTGTTGTTTAGGAAAAACAAGATAATGTCGCACGGTGCGGGATTTCCTTAAAACGTGATTTTCTGAAAAATTTTGACGAAAGAAAATTCTCCTTTTGGTTCTCTTTAGATGCTACATGTTAAGACGTACACGCCACAACAATTCTTTTCGAGATACAACGTGTAGTTTTGGAGATACAAGCTAATTTTGTACTATGCGTTATTTCTTCTCGTAAAGAGTTTCCAATGCGTACGTATATGTCTTTACTCTGCAAAACTGTATTTCCTTATGAAGTGGTATTCTTACATATCCTTTCGAGAGAAAACTGTCCTGTGCCTTCTCTTTTGAGGCTACACACTTAGACATACACGCAACATGAAAGCTTTTCGACTTACAACGTGTTGTTTAGGAAAAACAAGATAATTTCGCACGATGCGGGATTTCCTTAAAACGTGATTTTCTGAAAAATTTTGACGAAAGAAAATTCTCCTTTTGGTTCTCTTTAGATGCTACATGTTAAGACGTACACGCCACAACAATTCTTTTCGAGATACAACGTGTAGTTTTGGAGATACAAGCTAATTTTGTACTATGCGTTATTTCTTCTCGTAAAGAGTTTCCAATGCGTACGTATATGTCTTTACTCTGCAAAACTGTATTTCCTTATGAAGTGGTATTCTTACATATCCTTTCGAGAGAAAACTGTCCTGTGCCTTCTCTTTTGAGGCTACACACTTAGACATACACGCAACATGAAAGCTTTTCGACTTACAACGTGTTGTTTAGGAAAAACAAGATAATTTCGCACTATGAGGGATTTCCTTAAAACGTGATTTTCTGAAAAATTTTGACGAAAGAAAATTCTCCTTTTGGTTCTCTTTAGATGCTACATGTTAAGACGTACACGCCACAACAATTCTTTTCGAGATACAACGTGTAGTTTTGGAGATACAAGCTAATTTTGTACTATGCGTTATTTCTTCTCGTAAAGAGTTTCCAATGCGTACGTATATGTCTTTACTCTGCAAAACTGTATTTCCTTATGAAGTGGTATTCTTACATATCCTTTCGAGAGAAAACTGTCCTGTGCCTTCTCTTTTGAGGCTACACACTTAGACATACACTCAACATGAAAGCTTTTCGACTTACAACGTGTTGTTTAGGAAAAACAAGATAATTTCGCACGATGCGGGATTTCCTTAAAACGTGATTTTCTGAAAAATTTTGACGAAAGAAAATTCTCCTTTTGGTTCTCTTTAGATGCTACATGTTAAGACGTACACGCCACAACAATTCTTTTCGAGATACAACGTGTAGTTTTGGAGATACAAGCTAATTTTGTACTATGCGTTATTTCTTCTCGTAAAGAGTTTCCAATGCGTACGTATATGTCTTTACTCTGCAAAACTGTATTTCCTTATGAAGTGGTATTCTTACATATCCTTTCGAGAGAAAACTGTCCTGTGCCTTCTCTTTTGAGGCTACACACTTAGACATACACGCAACATGAAAGCTTTTCGACTTACAACGTGTTGTTTAGGAAAAACAAGATAATTTCGCACGATGCGGGATTTCCTTAAAACGTGATTTTCTGAAAAATTTTGACGAAAGAAAATTCTCCTTTTGGTTCTCTTTAGATGCTACATGTTAAGACGTACACGCCACAACAATTCTTTTCGAGATACAACGTGTAGTTTTGGAGATACAAGCTAATTTTGTACTATGCGTTATTTCTTCTCGTAAAGAGTTTCCAATGCGTACGTATATGTCTTTACTCTGCAAAACTGTATTTCCTTATGAAGTGGTATTCTTACATATCCTTTCGAGAGAAAACTATCCTGTGCCTTCTCTTTTGAGGCTACACACGTAGACATACACGCAACATGAAAGCTTCTCGACTTACAACGTGTTGTTTAGGAAAAACAAGATAATTTCGCACGATGCGGGATTTCCTTAAAACGTGATTTTCTGAAAAATTTTGACGAAAGAAAATTCTCTTTTGGTTCTCTTTAGATGCTACATGTTAAGACGTACACGCCACAACAATTCTTTTCGAGATACAACGTGTAGTTTTGGAGATACAAGCTAATTTTTTACTATGCGTTATTTCTTCTCGTAAAGAGTTTCCAATGCGTACGTATATGTCTTTACTCTGCAAAACTGTATTTCCTTATGAAGTGGTATTCTTACATATCCTTTCGAGAGAAAACTGTCCTGTGCCTTCTCTTTTGAGGCTACACACGTAGACATACACGCAACATGAAAGCTTCTCGACTTACAACGTGTTGTTTAGGAAAAACAAGATAATTTCGCACGATGCGGGATTTCCTTAAAACGTGATTTTCTGAAAAATTTTGACGAAAGAAAATTCTCCTTTTGGTTCTCTTTAGATGCTACATGTTAAGACGTACACGCCACAACAATTCTTTTCGAGATACAACGTGTAGTTTTGGAGATACAAGCTAATTTTGTACTATGCGTTATTTCTTCTCGTAAAGAGTTTCCAATGCGTACGTATATGTCTTTACTCTGCAAAACTGTATTTCCTTATGAAGTGGTATTCTTACATATCCTTTCGAGAGAAAACTGTCCTGTGCCTTCTCTTTTGAGGCTACACACGTAGACATACACGCAACATGAAAGCTTCTCGACTTACAACGTGTTGTTTAGGAAAAACAAGATAATTTCGCACGATGCGGGATTTCCTTAAAACGTGATTTTCTGAAAAATTTTGACGAAAGAAAATTCTCCTTTTGGTTCTCTTTAGATGCTACATGTTAAGACGTACACGCCACAACAATTCTTTTCGAGATACAACGTGTAGTTTTGGAGATACAAGCTAATTTTGTACTATGCGTTATTTCTTCTCGTAAAGAGTTTCCAATGCGTACGTATATGTCTTTACTCTGCAAAACTGTATTTCCTTATGAAGTGGTATTCTTACATATCCTTTCGAGAGAAAACTGTCCTGTGCCTTCTCTTTTGAGGCTACACACTTAGACATACACGCAACATGAAAGCTTTTCGACTTACAACGTGTTGTTTAGGAAAAACAAGATAATTTCGCACGATGCGGGATTTCCTTAAAACGTGATTTTCTGAAAAATTTTGACGAAAGAAAATTCTCCTTTTGGTTCTCTTTAGATGCTACATGTTAAGACGTACACGCCACAACAATTCTTTTCGAGATACAACGTGTAGTTTTGGAGATACAAGCTAATTTTGTACTATGCGTTATTTCTTCTCGTAAAGAGTTTCCAATGCGTACGTATATGTCTTTACTCTGCAAAACTGTATTTCCTTATGAAGTGGTATTCTTACATATCCTTTCGAGAGAAAACTGTCCTGTGCCTTCTCTTTTGAGGCTACACACTTAGACATACACGCAACATGAAAGCTTTTCGACTTACAACGTGTTGTTTAGGAAAAACAAGATAATTTCGCACGATGCGGGATTTCCTTAAAACGTGATTTTCTGAAAAATTTTGACGAAAGAAAATTCTCCTTTTGGTTCTCTTTAGATGCTACATGTTAAGACGTACACGCCACAACAATTCTTTTCGAGATACAACGTGTAGTTTTGGAGATACAAGCTAATTTTGTACTATGCGTTATTTCTTCTCGTAAAGAGTTTCCAATGCGTACGTATATGTCTTTACTCTGCAAAACTGTATTTCCTTATGAAGTGGTATTCTTACATATCCTTTCGAGAGAAAACTGTCCTGTGCCTTCTCTTTTGAGGCTACACACGTAGACATACACGCAACATGAAAGCTTTTCGACTTACAACGTGTTGTTTAGGAAAAACAAGATAATGTCGCACGATGCGGGATTTCCTTAAAACGTGATTTTCTGAAAAATTTTGACGAAAGAAAATTCTCCTTTTGGTTCTCTTTAGATGCTACATGTTAAGACGTACACGCCACAACAATTCTTTTCGAGATACAACGTGTAGTTTTGGAGATACAAGCTAATTTTGTACTATGCGTTATTTCTTCTCGTAAAGAGTTTCCAATGCGTACATATATGTCTTTACTCTGCAAAACTGTATTTCCTTATGAAGTGGTATTCTTACATATCCTTTCGAGAGAAAACTGTCCTGTGCCTTCTCTTTTGAGGCTACACACTTAGACATACACGCAACATGAAAGCTTTTCGACTTACAACGTGTTGTTTAGGAAAAACAAGATAATGTCGCACGATGCGGGATTTCCTTAAAACGTGATTTTCTGAAAAATTTTGACGAAAGAAAATTCTCCTTTTGGTTCTCTTTAGATGCTACATGTTAAGACGTACACGCCACAACAATTCTTTTCGAGATACAACGTGTAGTTTTGGAGATACAAGCTAATTTTTTACTATGCGTTATTTCTTCTCGTAAAGAGTTTCCAATGCGTACGTATATGTCTTTACTCTGCAAAACTGTATTTCCTTATGAAGTGGTATTCTTACATATCCTTTCGAGAGAAAACTGTCCTGTGCCTTCTCTTTTGAGGCTACACACTTAGACATACACGCAACATGAAAGCTTTTCGACTTACAACGTGTTGTTTAGGAAAAACAAGATAATTTCGCACGATGCGGGATTTCCTTAAAACGTGATTTTCTGAAAAATTTTGACGAAAGAAAATTCTCCTTTTGGTTCTCTTTAGATGCTACATGTTAAGACGTACACGCCACAACAATTCTTTTCGAGATACAACGTGTAGTTTTGGAGATACAAGCTAATTTTGTACTATGCGTTATTTGTTCTCGTAAAGAGTTTCCAATGCGTACGTATATGTCTTTACTCTGCAAAACTGTATTTCCTTATGAAGTGGTATTCTTACATATCCTTTCGAGAGAAAACTGTCCTGTGCCTTCTCTTTTGAGGCTACACACTTAGACATACACGCAACATGAAAGCTTTTCGACTTACAACGTGTTGTTTAGGAAAAACAAGATAATTTCGCACGATGCGGGATTTCCTTAAAACGTGATTTTCTGAAAAATTTTGACGAAAGAAAATTCTCCTTTTGGTTCTCTTTAGATGCTACATGTTAAGATGTACACGCCACAACAATTCTTTTCGAGATACAACGTGTAGTTTTGGAGATACAAGCTAATTTTGTACTATGCGTTATTTCTTCTCCTAAAGAGTTTCCAATGCGTACGTATATGTCTTTACTCTGCAAAACTGTATTTCCTTATGAAGTGGTATTCTTACATATCCTTTCGAGAGAAAACTGTCCTGTGCCTTCTCTTTTGAGGCTACACACGTAGACATACACGCAACATGAAAGCTTTTCGACTTACAACGTGTTGTTTAGGAAAAACAAGATAATGTCGCACGGTGCGGGATTTCCTTAAAACGTGATTTTCTGAAAAATTTTGACGAAAGAAAATTCTCCTTTTGGTTCTCTTTAGATGCTACATGTTAAGACGTACACGCCACAACAATTCTTTTCGAGATACAACGTGTAGTTTTGGAGATACAAGCTAATTTTGTACTATGCGTTATTTCTTCTCGTAAAGAGTTTCCAATGCGTACGTATATGTCTTTACTCTGCAAAACTGTATTTCCTTATGAAGTGGTATTCTTACATATCCTTTCGAGAGAAAACTGTCCTGTGCCTTCTCTTTTGAGGCTACACACTTAGACATACACGCAACATGAAAGCTTTTCGACTTACAACGTGTTGTTTAGGAAAAACAAGATAATTTCGCACGATGCGGGATTTCCTTAAAACGTGATTTTCTGAAAAATTTTGACGAAAGAAAATTCTCCTTTTGGTTCTCTTTAGATGCTACATGTTAAGACGTACACGCCACAACAATTCTTTTCGAGATACAACGTGTAGTTTTGGAGATACAAGCTAATTTTGTACTATGCGTTATTTCTTCTCGTAAAGAGTTTCCAATGCGTACGTATATGTCTTTACTCTGCAAAACTGTATTTCCTTATGAAGTGGTATTCTTACATATCCTTTCGAGAGAAAACTGTCCTGTGCCTTCTCTTTTGAGGCTACACACTTAGACATACACGCAACATGAAAGCTTTTCGACTTACAACGTGTTGTTTAGGAAAAACAAGATAATTTCGCACTATGAGGGATTTCCTTAAAACGTGATTTTCTGAAAAATTTTGACGAAAGAAAATTCTCCTTTTGGTTCTCTTTAGATGCTACATGTTAAGACGTACACGCCACAACAATTCTTTTCGAGATACAACGTGTAGTTTTGGAGATACAAGCTAATTTTGTACTATGCGTTATTTCTTCTCGTAAAGAGTTTCCAATGCGTACGTATATGTCTTTACTCTGCAAAACTGTATTTCCTTATGAAGTGGTATTCTTACATATCCTTTCGAGAGAAAACTGTCCTGTGCCTTCTCTTTTGAGGCTACACACTTAGACATACACGCAACATGAAAGCTTTTCGACTTACAACGTGTTGTTTAGGAAAAACAAGATAATTTCGCACGATGCGGGATTTCCTTAAAACGTGATTTTCTGAAAAATTTTGACGAAAGAAAATTCTCCTTTTGGTTCTCTTTAGATGCTACATGTTAAGACGTACACGCCACAACAATTCTTTTCGAGATACAACGTGTAGTTTTGGAGATACAAGCTAATTTTGTACTATGCGTTATTTCTTCTCGTAAAGAGTTTCCAATGCGTACGTATATGTCTTTACTCTGCAAAACTGTATTTCCTTATGAAGTGGTATTCTTACATATCCTTTCGAGAGAAAACTGTCCTGTGCCTTCTCTTTTGAGGCTACACACTTAGACATACACGCAACATGAAAGCTTTTCGACTTACAACGTGTTGTTTAGGAAAAACAAGATAATTTCGCACGATGCGGGATTTCCTTAAAACGTGATTTTCTGAAAAATTTTGACGAAAGAAAATTCTCCTTTTGGTTCTCTTTAGATGCTACATGTTAAGACGTACACGCCACAACAATTCTTTTCGAGATACAACGTGTAGTTTTGGAGATACAAGCTAATTTTGTACTATGCGTTATTTCTTCTCGTAAAGAGTTTCCAATGCGTACGTATATGTCTTTACTCTGCAAAACTGTATTTCCTTATGAAGTGGTATTCTTACATATCCTTTCGAGAGAAAACTGTCCTGTGCCTTCTCTTTTGAGGCTACACACGTAGACATACACGCAACATGAAAGCTTTTCGACTTACAACGTGTTGTTTAGGAAAAACAAGATAATGTCGCACGATGCGGGATTTCCTTAAAACGTGATTTTCTGAAAAATTTTGACGAAAGAAAATTCTCCTTTTGGTTCTCTTTAGATGCTACATGTTAAGACGTACACGCCACAACAATTCTTTTCGAGATACAACGTGTAGTTTTGGAGATACAAGCTAATTTTGTACTATGCGTTATTTCTTCTCGTAAAGAGTTTCCAATGCGTACATATATGTCTTTACTCTGCAAAACTGTATTTCCTTATGAAGTGGTATTCTTACATATCCTTTCGAGAGAAAACTGTCCTGTGCCTTCTCTTTTGAGGCTACACACTTAGACATACACGCAACATGAAAGCTTTTCGACTTACAACGTGTTGTTTAGGAAAAACAAGATAATGTCGCACGATGCGGGATTTCCTTAAAACGTGATTTTCTGAAAAATTTTGACGAAAGAAAATTCTCCTTTTGGTTCTCTTTAGATGCTACATGTTAAGACGTACACGCCACAACAATTCTTTTCGAGATACAACGTGTAGTTTTGGAGATACAAGCTAATTTTTTACTATGCGTTATTTCTTCTCGTAAAGAGTTTCCAATGCGTACGTATATGTCTTTACTCTGCAAAACTGTATTTCCTTATGAAGTGGTATTCTTACATATCCTTTCGAGAGAAAACTGTCCTGTGCCTTCTCTTTTGAGGCTACACACTTAGACATACACGCAACATGAAAGCTTTTCGACTTACAACGTGTTGTTTAGGAAAAACAAGATAATTTCGCACGATGCGGGATTTCCTTAAAACGTGATTTTCTGAAAAATTTTGACGAAAGAAAATTCTCCTTTTGGTTCTCTTTAGATGCTACATGTTAAGACGTACACGCCACAACAATTCTTTTCGAGATACAACGTGTAGTTTTGGAGATACAAGCTAATTTTGTACTATGCGTTATTTGTTCTCGTAAAGAGTTTCCAATGCGTACGTATATGTCTTTACTCTGCAAAACTGTATTTCCTTATGAAGTGGTATTCTTACATATCCTTTCGAGAGAAAACTGTCCTGTGCCTTCTCTTTTGAGGCTACACACTTAGACATACACGCAACATGAAAGCTTTTCGACTTACAACGTGTTGTTTAGGAAAAACAAGATAATTTCGCACGATGCGGGATTTCCTTAAAACGTGATTTTCTGAAAAATTTTGACGAAAGAAAATTCTCCTTTTGGTTCTCTTTAGATGCTACATGTTAAGATGTACACGCCACAACAATTCTTTTCGAGATACAACGTGTAGTTTTGGAGATACAAGCTAATTTTGTACTATGCGTTATTTCTTCTCCTAAAGAGTTTCCAATGCGTACGTATATGTCTTTACTCTGCAAAACTGTATTTCCTTATGAAGTGGTATTCTTACATATCCTTTCGAGAGAAAACTGTCCTGTGCCTTCTCTTTTGAGGCTACACACGTAGACATACACGCAACATGAAAGCTTTTCGACTTACAACGTGTTGTTTAGGAAAAACAAGATAATGTCGCACGGTGCGGGATTTCCTTAAAACGTGATTTTCTGAAAAATTTTGACGAAAGAAAATTCTCCTTTTGGTTCTCTTTAGATGCTACATGTTAAGACGTACACGCCACAACAATTCTTTTCGAGATACAACGTGTAGTTTTGGAGATACAAGCTAATTTTGTACTATGCGTTATTTCTTCTCGTAAAGAGTTTCCAATGCGTACGTATATGTCTTTACTCTGCAAAACTGTATTTCCTTATGAAGTGGTATTCTTACATATCCTTTCGAGAGAAAACTGTCCTGTGCCTTCTCTTTTGAGGCTACACACTTAGACATACACGCAACATGAAAGCTTTTCGACTTACAACGTGTTGTTTAGGAAAAACAAGATAATTTCGCACGATGCGGGATTTCCTTAAAACGTGATTTTCTGAAAAATTTTGACGAAAGAAAATTCTCCTTTTGGTTCTCTTTAGATGCTACATGTTAAGACGTACACGCCACAACAATTCTTTTCGAGATACAACGTGTAGTTTTGGAGATACAAGCTAATTTTGTACTATGCGTTATTTCTTCTCGTAAAGAGTTTCCAATGCGTACGTATATGTCTTTACTCTGCAAAACTGTATTTCCTTATGAAGTGGTATTCTTACATATCCTTTCGAGAGAAAACTGTCCTGTGCCTTCTCTTTTGAGGCTACACACTTAGACATACACGCAACATGAAAGCTTTTCGACTTACAACGTGTTGTTTAGGAAAAACAAGATAATTTCGCACTATGAGGGATTTCCTTAAAACGTGATTTTCTGAAAAATTTTGACGAAAGAAAATTCTCCTTTTGGTTCTCTTTAGATGCTACATGTTAAGACGTACACGCCACAACAATTCTTTTCGAGATACAACGTGTAGTTTTGGAGATACAAGCTAATTTTGTACTATGCGTTATTTCTTCTCGTAAAGAGTTTCCAATGCGTACGTATATGTCTTTACTCTGCAAAACTGTATTTCCTTATGAAGTGGTATTCTTACATATCCTTTCGAGAGAAAACTGTCCTGTGCCTTCTCTTTTGAGGCTACACACTTAGACATACACGCAACATGAAAGCTTTTCGACTTACAACGTGTTGTTTAGGAAAAACAAGATAATTTCGCACGATGCGGGATTTCCTTAAAACGTGATTTTCTGAAAAATTTTGACGAAAGAAAATTCTCCTTTTGGTTCTCTTTAGATGCTACATGTTAAGACGTACACGCCACAACAATTCTTTTCGAGATACAACGTGTAGTTTTGGAGATACAAGCTAATTTTGTACTATGCGTTATTTCTTCTCGTAAAGAGTTTCCAATGCGTACGTATATGTCTTTACTCTGCAAAACTGTATTTCCTTATGAAGTGGTATTCTTACATATCCTTTCGAGAGAAAACTGTCCTGTGCCTTCTCTTTTGAGGCTACACACTTAGACATACACGCAACATGAAAGCTTTTCGACTTACAACGTGTTGTTTAGGAAAAACAAGATAATTTCGCACGATGCGGGATTTCCTTAAAACGTGATTTTCTGAAAAATTTTGACGAAAGAAAATTCTCCTTTTGGTTCTCTTTAGATGCTACATGTTAAGACGTACACGCCACAACAATTCTTTTCGAGATACAACGTGTAGTTTTGGAGATACAAGCTAATTTTGTACTATGCGTTATTTCTTCTCGTAAAGAGTTTCCAATGCGTACGTATATGTCTTTACTCTGCAAAACTGTATTTCCTTATGAAGTGGTATTCTTACATATCCTTTCGAGAGAAAACTATCCTGTGCCTTCTCTTTTGAGGCTACACACGTAGACATACACGCAACATGAAAGCTTCTCGACTTACAACGTGTTGTTTAGGAAAAACAAGATAATTTCGCACGATGCGGGATTTCCTTAAAACGTGATTTTCTGAAAAATTTTGACGAAAGAAAATTCTCTTTTGGTTCTCTTTAGATGCTACATGTTAAGACGTACACGCCACAACAATTCTTTTCGAGATACAACGTGTAGTTTTGGAGATACAAGCTAATTTTTTACTATGCGTTATTTCTTCTCGTAAAGAGTTTCCAATGCGTACGTATATGTCTTTACTCTGCAAAACTGTATTTCCTTATGAAGTGGTATTCTTACATATCCTTTCGAGAGAAAACTGTCCTGTGCCTTCTCTTTTGAGGCTACACACGTAGACATACACGCAACATGAAAGCTTCTCGACTTACAACGTGTTGTTTAGGAAAAACAAGATAATTTCGCACGATGCGGGATTTCCTTAAAACGTGATTTTCTGAAAAATTTTGACGAAAGAAAATTCTCCTTTTGGTTCTCTTTAGATGCTACATGTTAAGACGTACACGCCACAACAATTCTTTTCGAGATACAACGTGTAGTTTTGGAGATACAAGCTAATTTTGTACTATGCGTTATTTCTTCTCGTAAAGAGTTTCCAATGCGTACGTATATGTCTTTACTCTGCAAAACTGTATTTCCTTATGAAGTGGTATTCTTACATATCCTTTCGAGAGAAAACTGTCCTGTGCCTTCTCTTTTGAGGCTACACACGTAGACATACACGCAACATGAAAGCTTCTCGACTTACAACGTGTTGTTTAGGAAAAACAAGATAATTTCGCACGATGCGGGATTTCCTTAAAACGTGATTTTCTGAAAAATTTTGACGAAAGAAAATTCTCCTTTTGGTTCTCTTTAGATGCTACATGTTAAGACGTACACGCCACAACAATTCTTTTCGAGATACAACGTGTAGTTTTGGAGATACAAGCTAATTTTGTACTATGCGTTATTTCTTCTCGTAAAGAGTTTCCAATGCGTACGTATATGTCTTTACTCTGCAAAACTGTATTTCCTTATGAAGTGGTATTCTTACATATCCTTTCGAGAGAAAACTGTCCTGTGCCTTCTCTTTTGAGGCTACACACTTAGACATACACGCAACATGAAAGCTTCTCGACTTACAACGTGTTGTTTAGGAAAAACAAGATAATTTCGCACGATGCGGGATTTCCTTAAAACGTGATTTTCTGAAAAATTTTGACGAAAGAAAATTCTCCTTTTGGTTCTCTTTAGATGCTACATGTTAAGACGTACACGCCACAACAATTCTTTTCGAGATACAACGTGTAGTTTTGGAGATACAAGCTAATTTTGTACTATGCGTTATTTGTTCTCGTAAAGAGTTTCCAATGCGTACGTATATGTCTTTACTCTGCAAAACTGTATTTCCTTATGAAGTGGTATTCTTACATATCCTTTCGAGAGAAAACTGTCCTGTGCCTCCTCTTTTGAGGCTACACACGTAGACATACACGCAACATGAAAGCTTCTCGACTTACAACGTGTTGTTTAGGAAAAACAAGATAATTTCGCACGATGCGGGATTTCCTTAAAACGTGAATTTCTGAAAAATTTTGACGAAAGAAAATTCTCCTTTTGGTTCTCTTTAGATGCTACATGTTAAGACGTACACGCCACAACAATTCTTTTCGAGATACAACGTGTAGTTTTGGAGATACAAGCTAATTTTGTACTATGCGTTATTTCTTCTCGTAAAGAGTTTCCAATGCGTACGTATATGTCTTTACTCTGCAAAACTGTATTTCCTTATGAAGTGGTATTCTTACATATCCTTTCGAGAGAAAACTGTCCTGTGCCTTCTCTTTTGAGGCTACACACGTAGACATACACGCAACATGAAAGCTTCTCGACTTACAACGTGTTGTTTAGGAAAAACAAGATAATTTCGCACGATGCGGGATTTCCTTAAAACGTGATTTTCTGAAAAATTTTGACGAAAGAAAATTCTCCTTTTGGTTCTCTTTAGATGCTACATGTTAAGACGTACACGCCACAACAATTCTTTTCGAGATACAACGTGTAGTTTTGGAGATACAAGCTAATTTTGTACTATGCGTTATTTCTTCTCGTAAAGAGTTTCCAATGCGTACGTATATGTCTTTACTCTGCAAAACTGTATTTCCTTATGAAGTGGTATTCTTACATATCCTTTCGAGAGAAAACTGTCCTGTGCCTTCTCTTTTGAGGCTACACACTTAGACATACACGCAACATGAAAGCTTTTCGACTTACAACGTGTTGTTTAGGAAAAACAAGATAATTTCGCACGATGCGGGATTTCCTTAAAACGTGATTTTCTGAAAAATTTTGACGAAAGAAAATTCTCCTTTTGGTTCTCTTTAGATGCTACATGTTAAGACGTACACGCCACAACAATTCTTTTCGAGATACAACGTGTAGTTTTGGAGATACAAGCTAATTTTGTACTATGCGTTATTTCTTCTCGTAAAGAGTTTCCAATGCGTACGTATATGTCTTTACTCTGCAAAACTGTATTTCCTTATGAAGTGGTATTCTTACATATCCTTTCGAGAGAAAACTGTCCTGTGCCTTCTCTTTTGAGGCTACACACTTAGACATACACGCAACATGAAAGCTTTTCGACTTACAACGTGTTGTTTAGGAAAAACAAGATAATTTCGCACGATGCGGGATTTCCTTAAAACGTGATTTTCTGAAAAATTTTGACGAAAGAAAATTCTCCTTTTGGTTCTCTTTAGATGCTACATGTTAAGACGTACACGCCACAACAATTCTTTTCGAGATACAACGTGTAGTTTTGGAGATACAAGCTAATTTTGTACTATGCGTTATTTCTTCTCGTAAAGAGTTTCCAATGCGTACGTATATGTCTTTACTCTGCAAAACTGTATTTCCTTATGAAGTGGTATTCTTACATATCCTTTCGAGAGAAAACTGTCCTGTGCCTTCTCTTTTGAGGCTACACACGTAGACATACACGCAACATGAAAGCTTTTCGACTTACAACGTGTTGTTTAGGAAAAACAAGATAATGTCGCACGATGCGGGATTTCCTTAAAACGTGATTTTCTGAAAAATTTTGACGAAAGAAAATTCTCCTTTTGGTTCTCTTTAGATGCTACATGTTAAGACGTACACGCCACAACAATTCTTTTCGAGATACAACGTGTAGTTTTGGAGATACAAGCTAATTTTGTACTATGCGTTATTTCTTCTCGTAAAGAGTTTCCAATGCGTACGTATATGTCTTTACTCTGCAAAACTGTATTTCCTTATGAAGTGGTATTCTTACATATCCTTTCGAGAGAAAACTGTCCTGTGCCTTCTCTTTTGAGGCTACACACTTAGACATACACGCAACATGAAAGCTTTTCGACTTACAACGTGTTGTTTAGGAAAAACAAGATAATGTCGCACGATGCGGGATTTCCTTAAAACGTGATTTTCTGAAAAATTTTGACGAAAGAAAATTCTCCTTTTGGTTCTCTTTAGATGCTACATGTTAAGACGTACACGCCACAACAATTCTTTTCGAGATACAACGTGTAGTTTTGGAGATACAAGCTAATTTTGTACTATGCGTTATTTCTTCTCGTAAAGAGTTTCCAATGCGTACGTATATGTCTTTACTCTGCAAAACTGTATTTCCTTATGAAGTGGTATTCTTACATATCCTTTCGAGAGAAAACTGTCCTGTGCCTTCTCTTTTGAGGCTACACACTTAGACATACACGCAACATGAAAGCTTTTCGACTTACAACGTGTTGTTTAGGAAAAACAAGATAATTTCGCACGATGCGGGATTTCCTTAAAACGTGATTTTCTGAAAAATTTTGACGAAAGAAAATTCTCCTTTTGGTTCTCTTTAGATGCTACATGTTAAGACGTACACGCCACAACAATTCTTTTCGAGATACAACGTGTAGTTTTGGAGATACAAGCTAATTTTGTACTATGCGTTATTTCTTCTCGTAAAGAGTTTCCAATGCGTACGTATATGTCTTTACTCTGCAAAACTGTATTTCCTTATGAAGTGGTATTCTTACATATCCTTTCGAGAGAAAACTGTCCTGTGCCTTCTCTTTTGAGGCTACACACTTAGACATACACGCAACATGAAAGCTTTTCGACTTACAACGTGTTGTTTAGGAAAAACAAGATAATTTCGCACGATGCGGGATTTCCTTAAAACGTGATTTTCTGAAAAATTTTGACGAAAGAAAATTCTCCTTTTGGTTCTCTTTAGATGCTACATGTTAAGACGTACACGCCACAACAATTCTTTTCGAGATACAACGTGTAGTTTTGGAGATACAAGCTAATTTTGTACTATGCGTTATTTCTTCTCGTAAAGAGTTTCCAATGCGTACGTATATGTCTTTACTCTGCAAAACTGTATTTCCTTATGAAGTGGTATTCTTACATATCCTTTCGAGAGAAAACTGTCCTGTGCCTTCTCTTTTGAGGCTACACACGTAGACATACACGCAACATGAAAGCTTTTCGACTTACAACGTGTTGTTTAGGAAAAACAAGATAATGTCGCACGATGCGGGATTTCCTTAAAACGTGATTTTCTGAAAAATTTTGACGAAAGAAAATTCTCCTTTTGGTTCTCTTTAGATGCTACATGTTAAGACGTACACGCCACAACAATTCTTTTCGAGATACAACGTGTAGTTTTGGAGATACAAGCTAATTTTGTACTATGCGTTATTTCTTCTCGTAAAGAGTTTCCAATGCGTACGTATATGTCTTTACTCTGCAAAACTGTATTTCCTTAGGAAGTGGTATTCTTACATATCCTTTCGAGAGAAAACTGTCCTGTGCCTTCTCTTTTGAGGCTACACACTTAGACATACACGCAACATGAAAGCTTTTCGACTTACAACGTGTTGTTTAGGAAAAACAAGATAATTTCGCACGATGCGGGATTTCCTTAAAACGTGATTTTCTGAAAAATTTTGACGAAAGAAAATTCTCCTTTTGGTTCTCTTTAGATGCTACATGTTAAGACGTACACGCCACAACAATTCTTTTCGAGATACAACGTGTAGTTTTGGAGATACAAGCTAATTTTGTACTATGCGTTATTTCTTCTCGTAAAGAGTTTCCAATGCGTACGTATATGTCTTTACTCTGCAAAACTGTATTTCCTTATGAAGTGGTATTCTTACATATCCTTTCGAGAGAAAACTGTCCTGTGCCTTCTCTTTTGAGGCTACACACTTAGACATACACGCAACATGAAAGCTTTTCGACTTACAACGTGTTGTTTAGGAAAAACAAGATAATTTCGCACGATGAGGGATTTCCTTAAAACGTGATTTTCTGAAAAATTTTGACGAAAGAAAATTCTCCTTTTGGTTCTCTTTAGATGCTACATGTTAAGACGTACACGCCACAACAATTCTTTTCGAGATACAACGTGTAGTTTTGGAGATACAAGCTAATTTTGTACTATGCGTTATTTCTTCTCGTAAAGAGTTTCCAATGCGTACGTATATGTCTTTACTCTGCAAAACTGTATTTCCTTATGAAGTGGTATTCTTACATATCCTTTCGAGAGAAAACTGTCCTGTGCCTTCTCTTTTGAGGCTACACACTTAGGCATACACGCAACATGAAAGCTTTTCGACTTACAACGTGTTGTTTAGGAAAAACAAGATAATTTCGCACGATGCGGGATTTTCTTAAAACGTGATTTTCTGAAAAATTTTGACGAAAGAAAATTCTCCTTTTGGTTCTCTTTAGATGCTACATGTTAAGACGTACACGCCACAACAATTCTTTTCGAGATACAACGTGTAGTTTTGGAGATACAAGCTAATTTTGTACTATGCGTTATTTCTTCTCGTAAAGAGTTTCCAATGCGTACGTATATGTCTTTACTCTGCAAAACTGTATTTCCTTATGAAGTGGTATTCTTACATATCCTTTCGAGAGAAAACTGTCCTGTGCCTTCTCTTTTGAGGCTACACACTTAGACATACACGCAACATGAAAGCTTTTCGACTTACAACGTGTTGTTTAGGAAAAACAAGATAATTTCGCACGATGCGGGATTTCCTTAAAACGTGATTTTCTGAAAAATTTTGACGAAAGAAAATTCTCCTTTTGGTTCTCTTTAGATGCTACATGTTAAGACGTACACGCCACAACAATTCTTTTCGAGATACAACGTGTAGTTTTGGAGATACAAGCTAATTTTGTACTATGCGTTATTTCTTCTCTTAAAGAGTTTCCAATGCGTACGTATATGTCTTTACTCTGCAAAACTGTATTTCCTTATGAAGTGGTATTCTTACATATCCTTTCGAGAGAAAACTGTCCTGTGCCTTCTCTTTTGAGGCTACACACGTAGACATACACGCAACATGAAAGCTTTTCGACTTACAACGTGTTGTTTAGGAAAAACAAGATAATTTCGCACGATGCGGGATTTCCTTAAAACGTGATTTTCTGAAAAATTTTGACGAAAGAAAATTCTCCTTTTGGTTCTCTTTAGATGCTACATGTTAAGACGTACACGCCACAACAATTCTTTTCGAGATACAACGTGTAGTTTTGGAGATACAAGCTAATTTTGTACTATGCGTTATTTCTTCTCGTAAAGAGTTTCCAATGCGTACGTATATGTCTTTACTCTGCAAAACTGTATTTCCTTATGAAGTGGTATTCTTACATATCCTTTCGAGAGAAAACTGTCCTGTGCCTTCTCTTTTGAGGCTACACACTTAGACATACACGCAACATGAAAGCTTTTCGACTTACAACGTGTTGTTTAGGAAAAACAAGATAATTTCGCACGATGAGGGATTTCCTTAAAACGTGATTTTCTGAAAAATTTTGACGAAAGAAAATTCTCCTTTTGGTTCTCTTTAGATGCTACATGTTAAGACGTACACGCCACAACAATTCTTTTCGAGATACAACGTGTAGTTTTGGAGATACAAGCTAATTTTGTACTATGCGTTATTTCTTCTCGTAAAGAGTTTCCAATGCGTACGTATATGTCTTTACTCTGCAAAACTGTATTTCCTTATGAAGTGGTATTCTTACATATCCTTTCGAGAGAAAACTGTCCTGTGCCTTCTCTTTTGAGGCTACACACTTAGGCATACACGCAACATGAAAGCTTTTCGACTTACAACGTGTTGTTTAGGAAAAACAAGATAATTTCGCACGATGCGGGATTTTCTTAAAACGTGATTTTCTGAAAAATTTTGACGAAAGAAAATTCTCCTTTTGGTTCTCTTTAGATGCTACATGTTAAGACGTACACGCCACAACAATTCTTTTCGAGATACAACGTGTAGTTTTGGAGATACAAGCTAATTTTGTACTATGCGTTATTTCTTCTCGTAAAGAGTTTCCAATGCGTACGTATATGTCTTTACTCTGCAAAACTGTATTTCCTTATGAAGTGGTATTCTTACATATCCTTTCGAGAGAAAACTGTCCTGTGCCTTCTCTTTTGAGGCTACACACTTAGACATACACGCAACATGAAAGCTTTTCGACTTACAACGTGTTGTTTAGGAAAAACAAGATAATTTCGCACGATGCGGGATTTCCTTAAAACGTGATTTTCTGAAAAATTTTGACGAAAGAAAATTCTCCTTTTGGTTCTCTTTAGATGCTACATGTTAAGACGTACACGCCACAACAATTCTTTTCGAGATACAACGTGTAGTTTTGGAGATACAAGCTAATTTTGTACTATGCGTTATTTCTTCTCTTAAAGAGTTTCCAATGCGTACGTATATGTCTTTACTCTGCAAAACTGTATTTCCTTATGAAGTGGTATTCTTACATATCCTTTCGAGAGAAAACTGTCCTGTGCCTTCTCTTTTGAGGCTACACACGTAGACATACACGCAACATGAAAGCTTTTCGACTTACAACGTGTTGTTTAGGAAAAACAAGATAATTTCGCACGATGCGGGATTTCCTTAAAACGTGATTTTCTGAAAAATTTTGACGAAAGAAAATTCTCCTTTTGGTTCTCTTTAGATGCTACATGTTAAGACGTACACGCCACAACAATTCTTTTCGAGATACAACGTGTAGTTTTGGAGATACAAGCTAATTTTGTACTATGCGTTATTTCTTCTCGTAAAGAGTTTCCAATGCGTACGTATATGTCTTTACTCTGCAAAACTGTATTTCCTTATGAAGTGGTATTCTTACATATCCTTTCGAGAGAAAACTGTCCTGTGCCTTCTCTTTTGAGGCTACACACGTAGACATACACGCAACATGAAAGCTTTTCGACTTACAACGTGTTGTTTAGGAAAAACAAGATAATTTCGCACGATGCGGGATTTCCTTAAAACGTGATTTTCTGAAAAATTTTGACGAAAGAAAATTCTCCTTTTGGTTCTCTTTAGATGCTACATGTTAAGACGTACACGCCACAACAATTCTTTTCGAGATACAACGTGTAGTTTTGGAGATACAAGCTAATTTTGTACTATGCGTTATTTCTTCTCGTAAAGAGTTTCCAATGCGTACGTATATGTCTTTACTCTGCAAAACTGTATTTCCTTATGAAGTGGTATTCTTACATATCCTTTCGAGAGAAAACTGTCCTGTGCCTTCTCTTTTGAGGCTACACACTTAGACATACACGCAACATGAAAGCTTTTCGACTTACAACGTGTTGTTTAGGAAAAACAAGATAATTTCGCACGATGAGGGATTTCCTTAAAACGTGATTTTCTGAAAAATTTTGACGAAAGAAAATTCTCCTTTTGGTTCTCTTTAGATGCTACATGTTAAGACGTACACGCCACAACAATTCTTTTCGAGATACAACGTGTAGTTTTGGAGATACAAGCTAATTTTGTACTATGCGTTATTTCTTCTCGTAAAGAGTTTCCAATGCGTACGTATATGTCTTTACTCTGCAAAACTGTATTTCCTTATGAAGTGGTATTCTTACATATCCTTTCGAGAGAAAACTGTCCTGTGCCTTCTCTTTTGAGGCTACACACTTAGGCATACACGCAACATGAAAGCTTTTCGACTTACAACGTGTTGTTTAGGAAAAACAAGATAATTTCGCACGATGCGGGATTTCCTTAAAACGTGATTTTCTGAAAAATTTTGACGAAAGAAAATTCTCCTTTTGGTTCTCTTTAGATGCTACATGTTAAGACGTACACGCCACAACAATTCTTTTCGAGATACAACGTGTAGTTTTGGAGATACAAGCTAATTTTGTACTATGCGTTATTTCTTCTCGTAAAGAGTTTCCAATGCGTACGTATATGTCTTTACTCTGCAAAACTGTATTTCCTTATGAAGTGGTATTCTTACATATCCTTTCGAGAGAAAACTGTCCTGTGCCTTCTCTTTTGAGGCTACACACTTAGACATACACGCAACATGAAAGCTTTTCGACTTACAACGTGTTGTTTAGGAAAAACAAGATAATTTCGCACGATGCGGGATTTCCTTAAAACGTGATTTTCTGAAAAATTTTGACGAAAGAAAATTCTCCTTTTGGTTCTCTTTAGATGCTACATGTTAAGACGTACACGCCACAACAATTCTTTTCGAGATACAACGTGTAGTTTTGGAGATACAAGCTAATTTTGTACTATGCGTTATTTCTTCTCTTAAAGAGTTTCCAATGCGTACGTATATGTCTTTACTCTGCAAAACTGTATTTCCTTATGAAGTGGTATTCTTACATATCCTTTCGAGAGAAAACTGTCCTGTGCCTTCTCTTTTGAGGCTACACACGTAGACATACACGCAACATGAAAGCTTTTCGACTTACAACGTGTTGTTTAGGAAAAACAAGATAATTTCGCACGATGCGGGATTTCCTTAAAACGTGATTTTCTGAAAAATTTTGACGAAAGAAAATTCTCCTTTTGGTTCTCTTTAGATGCTACATGTTAAGACGTACACGCCACAACAATTCTTTTCGAGATACAACGTGTAGTTTTGGAGATACAACCTAATTTTGTACTATGCGTTATTTGTTCTCTTAAAGAGTTTCCAATGCGTACGTATATGTCTTTACTCTGCAAAACTGTATTTCCTTATGAAGTGGTATTCTTACATATCCTTTCGAGAGAAAACTGTCCTGTGCCTTCTCTTTTGAGGCTACACACGTAGACATACACGCAACATGAAAGCTTTTCGACTTACAACGTGTTGTTTAGGAAAAACAAGATAATTTCGCACGATGCGGGATTTCCTTAAAACGTGATTTTCTGAAAAATTTTGAAGAAAGAAAATTCTCCTTTTGGTTCTCTTTAGATGCTACATGTTAAGACGTACACGCCACAACAATTCTTTTCGAGATACAACGTGTAGTTTTGGAGATACAAGCTAATTTTGTTCTATGCGTTATTTCTTCTCGTAAAGAGTTTCCAATGCGTACGTATATGTCTTTACTCTGCAAAACTGTATTTCCTTATGAAGTGGTATTCTTACATATCCTTTCGAGAGAAAACTGTCCTGTGCCTTCTCTTTTGAGGCTACACACGTAGACATACACGCAACATGAAAGCTTTTCGACTTACAACGTGTTGTTTAGGAAAAACAAGATAATTTCGCATGATGCGGGATTTCCTTAAAACGTGATTTTCTGAAAAATTTTGACGAAAGAAAATTCTCCTTTTGGTTCTCTTTAGATGCTACATGTTAAGACGTACACGCCACAACAATTCTTTTCGAGATACAACGTGTAGTTTTGGAGATACAAGCTAATTTTGTACTATGCGTTATTTCTTCTTGTAAAGAGTTTCCAATGCGTACGTATATGTCTTTACTCTGCAAAACTGTATTTCCTTATGAAGTGGTATTCTTACATATCCTTTCGAGAGAAAACTGTCCTGTGCCTTCTCTTTTGAGGCTACACACGTAGACATACACGCAACATGAAAGCTTTTCGACTTACAACGTGTTGTTTAGGAAAAACAAGATAATTTCGCACGATGCGGGATTTCCTTAAAACGTGATTTTCTGAAAAATTTTGACGAAAGAAAATTCTCCTTTTGGTTCTCTTTAGATGCTACATGTTAAGACGTACACGCCACAACAATTCTTTTCGAAATACAACGTGTAGTTTTGGAGATACAAGCTAATTTTGTACTATGCGTTATTTCTTCTCGTAAAGAGTTTCTAATGCGTACGTATATGTCTTTACTCTGCAAAACTGTATTTCCTTATGAAGTGGTATTCTTACATATCCTTTCGAGAGAAAACTGTCCTGTGCCTTCTCTTTTGAGGCTACACACTTAGACATACACGCAACATGAAAGCTTTTCGACTTACAACGTGTTGTTTAGGAAAAACAAGATAATTTCGCACGATGCGGGATTTCCTTAAAACGTGATTTTCTGAAAAATTTTGACGAAAGAAAATTCTCCTTTTGGTTCTCTTTAGATGCTACATGTTAAGACGTACACGCCACAACAATTCTTTTCGAGATACAACGTGTAGTTTTGGAGATACAAGCTAATTTTGTACTATGCGTTATTTCTTCTCGTAAAGAGTTTCCAATGCGTACGTATATGTCTTTACTCTGCAAAACTGTATTTCCTTATGAAGTGGTATTCTTACATATCCTTTCGAGAGAAAACTGTCCTGTGCCTTCTCTTTTGAGGCTACACACTTAGACATACACGCAACATGAAAGCTTTTCGACTTACAACGTGTTGTTTAGGAAAAACAAGATAATTTCGCACGATGCGGGATTTCCTTAAAACGTGATTTTCTGAAAAATTTTGACGAAAGAAAATTCTCCTTTTGGTTCTCTTTAGATGCTACATGTTAAGACGTACACGCCACAACAATTCTTTTCGAGATACAACGTGTAGTTTTGGAGATACAAGCTAATTTTGTACTATGCGTTATTTCTTCTCGTAAAGAGTTTCCAATGCGTACGTATATGTCTTTACTCTGCAAAACTGTATTTCCTTATGAAGTGGTATTCTTACATATCCTTTCGAGAGAAAACTGTCCTGTGCCTTCTCTTTTGAGGCTACACACTTAGACATACACGCAACATGAAAGCTTTTCGACTTACAACGTGTTGTTTAGGAAAAACAAGATAATTTCGCACGATGCGGGATTTCCTTAAAACGTGATTTTCTGAAAAATTTTGACGAAAGAAAATTCTCCTTTTGGTTCTCTTTAGATGCTACATGTTAAGACGTACACGCCACAACAATTCTTTTCGAGATACAACGTGTAGTTTTGGAGATACAAGCTAATTTTGTACTATGCCTTATTTCTTCTCGTAAAGAGTTTCCAATGCGTACGTATATGTCTTTACTCTGCAAAACTGTATTTCCTTATGAAGTGGTATTCTTACATATCCTTTCGAGAGAAAACTGTCCTGTGCCTTCTCTTTTGAGGCTACACACGTAGACATACACGCAACATGAAAGCTTTTCGACTTACAACGTGTTGTTTAGGAAAAACAAGATAATTTCGCACGATGCGGGATTTCCTTAAAACGTGATTTTCTGAAAAATTTTGACGAAAGAAAATTCTCCTTTTGGTTCTCTTTAGATGCTACATGTTAAGACGTACACGCCACAACAATTCTTTTCGAGATACAACGTGTAGTTTTGGAGATACAAGCTAATTTTGTACTATGCGTTATTTCTTCTCGTAAAGAGTTTCCAATGCGTACGTATATGTCTTTACTCTGCAAAACTGTATTTCCTTATGAAGTGGTATTCTTACATATCCTTTCGAGAGAAAACTGTCCTGTGCCTTCTCTTTTGAGGCTACACACTTAGACATACACGCAACATGAAAGCTTTTCGACTTACAACGTGTTGTTTAGGAAAAACAAGATAATTTCGCACGATGCGGGATTTCCTTAAAACGTGATTTTCTGAAAAATTTTGACGAAAGAAAATTCTCCTTTTGGTTCTCTTTAGATGCTACATGTTAAGACGTACACGCCACAACAATTCTTTTCGAGATACAACGTGTAGTTTTGGAGATACAAGCTAATTTTGTACTATGCGTTATTTCTTCTCGTAAAGAGTATCCAATGCGTACGTATATGTCTTTACTCTGCAAAACTGTATTTCCTTATGAAGTGGTATTCTTACATATCCTTTCGAGAGAAAACTGTCCTGTGCCTTCTCTTTTGAGGCTACACACTTAGACATACACGCAACATGAAAGCTTTTCGACTTACAACGTGTTGTTTAGGAAAAACAAGATAATTTCGCACGATGCGGGATTTCCTTAAAACGTGATTTTCTGAAAAATTTTGACGAAAGAAAATTCTCCTTTTGGTTCTCTTTAGATGCTACATGTTAAGACGTACACGCCACAACAATTCTTTTCGAGATACAACGTGTAGTTTTGGAGATACAAGCTAATTTTGTACTATGCGTTATTTCTTCTCGTAAAGAGTTTCCAATGCGTACGTATATGTCTTTACTCTGCAAAACTGTATTTCCTTATGAAGTGGTATTCTTACATATCCTTTCGAGAGAAAACTGTCCTGTGCCTTCTCTTTTGAGGCTACACACTTAGACATACACGCAACATGAAAGCTTTTCGACTTACAACGTGTTGTTTAGGAAAAACAAGATAATTTCGCACGATGCGGGATTTCCTTAAAACGTGATTTTCTGAAAAATTTTGACGAAAGAAAATTCTCCTCTTGGTTCTCTTTAGATGCTACATGTTAAGACGTACACGCCACAACAATTCTTTTCGAGATACAACGTGTAGTTTTGGAGATACAAGCTAATTTTGTACTATGCGTTATTTCTTCTCGTAAAGAGTTTCCAATGCGTACGTATATGTCTTTACTCTGCAAAACTGTATTTCCTTATGAAGTGGTATTCTTACATATCCTTTCGAGAGAAAACTGTCCTGTGCCTTCTCTTTTGAGGCTACACACTTAGACATACACGCAACATGAAAGCTTTTCGACTTACAACGTGTTGTTTAGGAAAAACAAGATAATTTCGCACGATGCGGGATTTCCTTAAAACGTGATTTTCTGAAAAATTTTGACGAAAGAAAATTCTCCTTTTGGTTCTCTTTAGATGCTACATGTTAAGACGTACACGCCACAACAATTCTTTTCGAGATACAACGTGTAGTTTTGGAGATACAAGCTAATTTTGTACTATGCGTTATTTCTTCTCGTAAAGAGTTTCCAATGCGTACGTATATGTCTTTACTCTGCAAAACTGTATTTCCTTATGAAGTGGTATTCTTACATATCCTTTCGAGAGAAAACTGTCCTGTGCCTTCTCTTTTGAGGCTACACACGTAGACATACACGCAACATGAAAGCTTTTCGACTTACAACGTGTTGTTTAGGAAAAACAAGATAATTTCGCACGATGCGGGATTTCCTTAAAACGTGATTTTCTGAAAAATTTTGACGAAATAAAATTCTCCTTTTGGTTCTCTTTAGATGCTACATGTTAAGACGTACACGCCACAACAATTCTTTTCGAGATACAACGTGTAGTTTTGGAGATACAAGCTAATTTTGTACTATGCGTTATTTCTTCTCGTAAAGAGTTTCCAATGCGTACGTATATGTCTTTACTCTGCAAAACTGTATTTCCTTATGAAGTGGTATTCTTACATATCCTTTCGAGAGAAAACTGTCCTGTGCCTTCTCTTTTGAGGCTACACACGTAGACATACACGCAACATGAAAGCTTTTCGACTTACAACGTGTTGTTTAGGAAAAACAAGATAATTTCGCACGATGCGGGATTTCCTTAAAACGTGATTTTCTGAAAAATTTTGACGAAAGAAAATTCTCCTTTTGGTTCTCTTTAGATGCTACATGTTAAGACGTACACGCCACAACAATTCTTTTCGAGATACAACGTGTAGTTTTGGAGATACAAGCTAATTTTGTACTATGCGTTATTTCTTCTCCTAAAGAGTTTCCAATGCGTACCTATATGTCTTTACTCTGCAAAACTGTATTTCCTTATGAAGTGGTATTCTTACATATCCTTTCGAGAGAAAACTGTCCTGTGCCTTCTCTTTTGAGGCTACACACTTAGACATACACGCAACATGAAAGCTTTACGACTTACAACGTGTTGTTTAGGAAAAACAAGATAATTTCGCACGATGCGGGATTTCCTTAAAACGTGATTTTCTGAAAAATTTTGACGAAAGAAAATTCTCCTTTTGGTTCTCTTTAGATGCTACATGTTAAGACGTACACGCCACAACAATTCTTTTCGAGATACAACGTGTAGTTTTGGAGATACAAGCTAATTTTGTACTATGCGTTATTTCTTCTCGTAAAGAGTTTCCAATGCGTACGTATATGTCTTTACTCTGCAAAACTGTATTTCCTTATGAAGTGGTATTCTTACATATCCTTTCGAGAGAAAACTGTCCTGTGCCTTCTCTTTTGAGGCTACACACGTAGACATACACGCAACATGAAAGCTTTTCGACTTACAACGTGTTGTTTAGGAAAAACAAGATAATTTCGCACGATGCGGGATTTCCTTAAAACGTGATTTTCTGAAAAATTTTGACGAAAGAAAATTCTCCTTTTGGTTCTCTTTAGATGCTACATGTTAAGACGTACACGCCACAACAATTCTTTTCGAGATACAACGTGTAGTTTTGGAGATACAAGCTAATTTTGTACTCTGCGTTATTTCTTCTCGTAAAGAGTTTCCAATGCGTACGTATATGTCTTTACTCTGCAAAACTGTATTTCCTTATGAAGTGGTATTCTTACATATCCTTTCGAGAGAAAACTGTCCTGTGCCTTCTCTTTTGAGGCTACACACTTAGACATACACGCAACATGAAAGCTTTTCGACTTACAACGTGTTGTTTAGGAAAAACAAGATAATTTCGCACGATGCGGGATTTCCTTAAAACGTGATTTTCTGAAAAATTTTGACGAAAGAAAATTCTCCTTTTGGTTCTCTTTAGATGCTACATGTTAAGACGTACACGCCACAACAATTCTTTTCGAGATACAACGTGTAGTTTTGGAGATACAAGCTAATTTTGTACTATGCGTTATTTCTTCTCGTAAAGAGTTTCCAATGCGTACGTATATGTCTTTACTCTGCAAAACTGTATTTCCTTATGAAGTGGTATTCTTACATATCCTTTCGAGAGAAAACTGTCCTGTGCCTTCTCTTTTGAGGCTACACACGTAGACATACACGCAACATGAAAGCTTTTCGACTTACAACGTGTTGTTTAGGAAAAACAAGATAATTTCGCACGATGCGGGATTTCCTTAAAACGTGATTTTCTGAAAAATTTTGACGAAATAAAATTCTCCTTTTGGTTCTCTTTAGATGCTACATGTTAAGACGTACACGCCACAACAATTCTTTTCGAGATACAACGTGTAGTTTTGGAGATACAAGCTAATTTTGTACTATGCGTTATTTCTTCTCCTAAAGAGTTTCCAATGCGTACGTATATGTCTTTACTCTGCAAAACTGTATTTCCTTATGAAGTGGTATTCTTACATATCCTTTCGAGAGAAAACTGTCCTGTGCCTTCTCTTTTGAGGCTACACACTTAGACATACACGCAACATGAAAGCTTTTCGACTTACAACGTGTTGTTTAGGAAAAACAAGATAATTTCGCACGATGCGGGATTTCCTTAAAACGTGATTTTCTGAAAAATTTTGACTAAAGAAAATTCTCCTTTTGGTTCTCTTTAGATGCTACATGTTAAGACGTACACGCCACAACAATTCTTTTCGAGATACAACGTGTAGTTTTGGAGATACAAGCTAATTTTGTACTATGCGTTATTTCTTCTCGTAAAGAGTTTCCAATGCGTACGTATATGTCTTTACTCTGCAAAACTGTATTTCCTTATGAAGTGGTATTCTTACATATCCTTTCGAGAGAAAACTGTCCTGTGCCTTCTCTTTTGAGGCTACACACTTAGACATACACGCAACATGAAAGCTTTTCGACTTACAACGTGTTGTTTAGGAAAAACAAGATAATTTCGCACGATGCGGGATTTCCTTAAAACGTGATTTTCTGAAAAATTTTGACGAAAGAAAATTCTCCTTTTGGTTCTCTTTAGATGCTACATGTTAAGACGTACACGCCACAACAATTCTTTTCGAGATACAACGTGTAGTTTTGGAGATACAAGCTAATTTTGTACTATGCGTTATTTCTTCTCGTAAAGAGTTTCCAATGCGTACGTATATGTCTTTACTCTGCAAAACTGTATTTCCTTATGAAGTGGTATTCTTACATATCCTTTCGAGAGAAAACTGTCCTGTGCCTTCTCTTTTGAGGCTACACACTTAGACATACACGCAACATGAAAGCTTTTCGACTTACAACGTGTTGTTTAGGAAAAACAAGATAATTTCGCACGATGCGGGATTTCCTTAAAACGTGATTTTCTGAAAAATTTTGACGAAAGAAAATTCTCCTTTTGGTTCTCTTTAGATGCTACATGTTAAGACGTACACGCCACAACAATTCTTTTCGAGATACAACGTGTAGTTTTGGAGATACAAGCTAATTTTGTACTATGCGTTATTTCTTCTCGTAAAGAGTTTCCAATGCGTACGTATATGTCTTTACTCTGCAAAACTGTATTTCCTTATGAAGTGGTATTCTTACATATCCTTTCGAGAGAAAACTGTCCTGTGCCTTCTCTTTTGAGGCTACACACTTAGACATACACGCAACATGAAAGCTTTTCGACTTACAACGTGTTGTTTAGGAAAAACAAGATAATTTCGCACGATGCGGGATTTCCTTAAAACGTGATTTTCTGAAAAAATTTTGACGAAAGAAAATTCTCCTCTTGGTTCTCTTTAGATGCTACATGTTAAGACGTACACGCCACAACAATTCTTTTCGAGATACAACGTGTAGTTTTGGAGATACAAGCTAATTTTGTACTATGCGTTATTTCTTCTCGTAAAGAGTTTCCAATGCGTACGTATATGTCTTTACTCTGCAAAACTGTATTTCCTTATGAAGTGGTATTCTTACATATCCTTTCGAGAGAAAACTGTCCTGTGCCTTCTCTTTTGAGGCTACACACTTAGACATACACGCAACATGAAAGCTTTTCGACTTACAACGTGTTGTTTAGGAAAAACAAGATAATTTCGCACGATGCGGGATTTCCTTAAAACGTGATTTTCTGAAAAATTTTGACGAAAGAAAATTCTCCTTTTGGTTCTCTTTAGATGCTACATGTTAAGACGTACACGCCACAACAATTCTTTTCGAGATACAACGTGTAGTTTTGGAGATACAAGCTAATTTTGTACTATGCGTTATTTCTTCTCGTAAAGAGTTTCCAATGCGTACGTATATGTCTTTTACTCTGCAAAACTGTATTTCCTTATGAAGTGGTATTCTTACATATCCTTTCGAGAGAAAACTGTCCTGTGCCTTCTCTTTTGAGGCTACACACTTAGACATACACGCAACATGAAAGCTTTTCGACTTACAACGTGTTGTTTAGGAAAAACAAGATAATTTCGCACGATGCGGGATTTCCTTAAAACGTGATTTTCTGAAAAATTTTGACGAAAGAAAATTCTCCTTTTGGTTCTCTTTAGATGCTACATGTTAAGACGTACACGCCACAACAATTCTTTTCGAGATACAACGTGTAGTTTTGGAGATACAAGCTAATTTTGTACTATGCGTTATTTCTTCTCGTAAAGAGTTTCCAATGCGTACGTATATGTCTTTACTCTGCAAAACTGTATTTCCTTATGAAGTGGTATTCTTACATATCCTTTCGAGAGAAAACTGTCCTGTGCCTTCTCTTTTGAGGCTACACACTTAGACATACACGCAACATGAAAGCTTTTCGACTTACAACGTGTTGTTTAGGAAAAACAAGATAATTTAGCACGATGCGGGATTTCCTTAAAACGTGATTTTCTGAAAAATTTTGACGAAAGAAAATTCTCCTTTTGGTTCTCTTTAGATGCTACATGTTAAGACGTACACGCCACAACAATTCTTTTCGAGATACAACGTGTAGTTTTGGAGATACAAGCTAATTTTGTACTATGCGTTATTTCTTCTCGTAAAGAGTTTCCAATGCGTACGTATATGTCTTTACTCTGCAAAACTGTATTTCCTTATGAAGTGGTATTCTTACATATCCTTTCGAGAGAAAACTGTCCTGTGCCTTCTCTTTTGAGGCTACACACTTAGACATACACGCAACATGAAAGCTTTTCGACTTACAACGTGTTGTTTAGGAAAAACAAGATAATTTCGCACGATGCGGGATTTCCTTAAAACGTGATTTTCTGAAAAATTTTGACGAAAGAAAATTCTCCTTTTGGTTCTCTTTAGATGCTACATGTTAAGACGTACACGCCACAACAATTCTTTTCGAGATACAACGTGTAGTTTTGGAGATACAAGCTAATTTTGTACTATGCGTTATTTCTTCTCGTAAAGAGTTTCCAATGCGTACGTATATGTCTTTACTCTGCAAAACTGTATTTCCTTATGAAGTGGTATTCTTACATATCCTTTCGAGAGAAAACTGTCCTGTGCCTTCTCTTTTGAGGCTACACACTTAGACATACACGCAACATGAAAGCTTTTCGACTTACAACGTGTTGTTTAGGAAAAACAAGATAATTTCGCACGATGCGGGATTTCCTTAAAACGTGATTTTCTGAAAAATTTTGACGAAAGAAAATTCTCCTTTTGGTTCTCGTTTAGATGCTACATGTTAAGACGTACACGCCACAACAATTCTTTTCGAGATACAACGTGTAGTTTTGGAGATACAAGCTAATTTTGTACTATGCGTTATTTCTTCTCGTAAAGAGTTTCCAATGCGTACGTATATGTCTTTACTCTGCAAAACTGTATTTCCTTATGAAGTGGTATTCTTACATATCCTTTCGAGAGAAAAACTGTCCTGTGCCTTCTCTTTTGAGGCTACACACTTAGACATACACGCAACATGAAAGCTTTTCGACTTACAACGTGTTGTTTAGGAAAAACAAGATAATTTCGCACGATGCGGGATTTC